>NC_056743.1:350781587-350972984 GCF_019279795.1 Protopterus annectens | reverse complement strand
GTATATTGAGTCTGAATATGAACTTCCACATTGATAAATGCTAGCATAGTGAGTCTCAGTATGAACTACCACATTGATACATGCTATCACAGTGAGTCTGAGTATGAACTTCCACTTTGTTGCATGCTAGCATAGTGTATGAACTACCACAGTGATACATGCTAGCATAGTGACTGTATGAACTACCACATTGATACATGCTAGCATAGTGAGTGTGAGTATGAACTACCACATTGATACATGCTAGCATAGTGAGTGTGAGTATGAACTACCACAGTGATACATGCTAGCATAGTGAGTGTGAAACTTATCAACACCCAGCTGTAAATCCATCAAATCAACCAGACTCGGACAAATGCAATTAGCGCTTTCAATCACTATTTAATATCGTGATCTTCTTCAGAAACAATGTTACAATACCCATCCCTTCCTTTTATCTAAAATAATTAATTAACTTGAACAGGAAAGGACAAAACTAAACTAATTAATTAGTGCAACAATAATTAAGTGATTTTTTAAATGAATTAATATATTAAAATTCACACTTTACTTATTACTCAAATAAGTATATGTGCTTTTGCTCTAAAATGAATATGTAATATATTCTACCTATATAATAAAAAGCATTTTAAATGAATAACTTCATTTAAACCTGGTGCTCTATCTGCACCCAATAACAATTGCCAAAAGGCTTCTTTGCATTCTAATACATTGTTTAAATCACCAGCAAATAATGATTTTTCTACATTATCTAAAATAAAAAATTCAAACTTTTTAAATTCATGTGCCTAGCTAAAGCATTCATCTTGTCTCTTTTCTTTATTGCCAATTGGTGCTTATATATCCTACGTTTAAGGCTTCTTTTGGTTTTACCAATGTAATAATTTCTGCATGATGAACAGGTCGCTACATAGACTACATAATCACTGTTACAGTTGTGGTATTTGTTTGCCCAAAATGTTTCCTGAGAATACCCAATTGTTATAGAAGATGAATTACTAATAAACCTACACTGTTTGCAATTGTTACAGCTATAAGTGCCTTTTTTATTAGTGCACAAATGACTGGAACTTCCGTCCTTCTCTCTTCCAGATTCTAACATACACTTAATGTTAGTTGTTTTTTTGTATGTGAATCTTGGTGCCATCCCTAATGTGTTCACTAACTCTTTGTTGCCTATTATTGTTCTCCAGTTATTTTATATTATGTTTTTAATGCACCACATTTCACTAACTATTGAAACTCTGTACTCATTCCTTCCATACCCAAATCAACCAATCTGTTGTGGGTTACTGTGCCAACCATTATGTCCTTTGAATACAAGATTGGCTTGGCCACACTATTTCTTAATCCTTTAACTTCACTTTCTATATTTTTTACCCAATCTGAATCAACCCCTGTTTTCAAATAATAATCTTAAAATAGACACTTCTTTGTCAAATGTGTCATTGTTTGAAATAAGTCCACTAAGTCTTATCATCTGTCTTTTAATGACACCCTTTTTCATGTGTGGAGGATGCAAGCTATCTTTATGTAAATACTGATTGGCAAAATAAGGTTTTCTATATATTTTACTGGTGAATTCCTTTGTTTCATGATTTATTCCTAAATTCAAATAAAAAAAAATGATAGTTTTACCAAATCCACTAATTTTAAATTGTAAAAAAGTGGTAGTGGAATTTAAGTCTTTGACTAAGTCCTCAAATTCACTTTGTTTACCTGTCCATAGAAAAAAAATCATCTATGTATCTATAATATATTTCAACCTTGTTGAAACTAGGATGTGACTCCAGGAATTTTAGCTCCCAATTGGCCATAACTAAGTTGGCAAAAGTGGGAGCTACTCTTACCCCCATTGCTACACCTGAGAGTTATTTGTATAACACTTTTCTGAAAAGGAAAAAAAATATTTTCTAAAATCAAATCCATTAAACTACAAATTGTGTTAATTTTTTCACCAGTAAACTCTGTATTTCTACTCAAATATTCTCTTAAGTACTCTATACCTTTGTCTTGATCTATAGAGGTGTATAAATTCTTTACATCCAAAGTACCAAAGAAAATAAATTTGTCTTTTATAACATATTCTCTCAGAATTTCTAGCAAGTGCCAAGAATCTCTCAGGTAATATTTTGATTGTTGGACAATTGGATTTAATATATTCTCCAACCAAACTGAAATCTTTTCAGTTTTTGAATGTTTGGCCGAAATGATATGCCTAAATGGTGGAATTCCTTCATTATTTTGGATTTTTGGAATACCAAAGAAAGATGCTGTTTTGGGCTATTCATCTGTTAAAAAATTATAACAATCATTGTTTAACTCTCCCTGGCAAAACATATGAAAGAGTGTGATATCTATACTTTTATAACTTTTCTTTATTTGTTCGTAATTTACTTTCTTATATGTGTCAATCTCCTTCAACATTGATTCTATTGCATTGTCATAATCTTTGGTATTCATAATTATTATTTTCCCCCCTTATCAGCCTTCATTATTCTTATACCTGCGTTCTTACTTAACAACTTTAATGCCAAATATTCTTCTATGGGTAAATTTTTCTCTCTATGTGGTAGGTGCATTTTTCTGAATTCACCTTCACATATATTCTGAAATACCTGTAATGTACTCTGTAAAGGAGGATTAAAAGTACTAGGTCTTTTGGGTCTCTCGTTTGTATTTAAACTGTTGAACTGTAGTACATTGTGCATAATATAACTTAAATTCAATTTTCTTAAGTACAACCTGAAGTCAATTAACAATTTACCTATATTGAGTTCATTTGTAGGAATGAATGAAAAACCTTTTTTCAAAAGTTTTTCAGCCTCATTAGAAAGGGAAACATCAGACAAGTTTAAAATGTCCACTTCATAATTATGGACTTCCCTTTCAATCACCATTTCCTCCTGTTCTTGCCCTTCCCTTTGCCCTTCATTTGTGTGGAATTGTACCACTTGGAAGTCCATTTGTTGTGCACCTGTCTCTTGGGAAAAGGAGCACTATCATGGTCTGTTGTAGCTGTAACTACCTCTGCATACGTTGTTGTTCCTTCTTTGTTTACTCCTGCTCGGTCTCTAGAAGGACCAGCAGTGTCTGTAGAAGGAATTGAATTATTTACTATTGAGGTTCCCACCATATTTTCATTAGTGACTATGTTATTACTGAAATTTGAGTCATTCTCAGATCCCATTGCCACTAATGTTGTATTCTCAGTAATGGCGACTGCATCTCTATCTTCAACATCTTGTATAATATAGGCTCGATTGTGGTTATAAGCCAAAATATCCCTTCTAAGTTTAGACTGTTTTCTTAGAATAATATTGGCCCTATGTCAGTCAGCCTTCACTTCAACCCCATTGTACAACACAAGAAAATTCAGAAAACAAACAAAGTTTTTGATGTGTTCATCCAAAGTTCTTATATTTTCTTTGACAGTGACAATTTCTTTTTTGTAATGCTCTACTAGTATGTTCATCATCTGTAAACCAGTCTCATTGTAAAGATTTATCAATGTCTTACTTAAATTGTCCCCTGGTGTTGCACAATTCGGAAATTTGGCTGTTCTCAAGCCTTGCGGTACCACTTTGCGTAAAATACATTCTCTTAAATACTGAACTTCCAGAATTAAGGTTACATGTTTGAACACCTACCTCTCCATTCCATATATACTTTTTTTGCACAACACACTGTCATTGAATGAATTACTCACTTTTTCGTTGGTAGTTATGTTGGCCACATTTGTGAAAGGGTTTGCATTTTCTTTGTAAATGTAATTCCAAACGTTACCCTTAACAATACTCCCCCGCAGAGTGTTTCCTTCATTTGAACCTTTAACAATGTTAAGGTTTGTGCAGCTACCGGCTTCCACACCACTTGCGTTTCTACATGAGACGTCACCCTCCTCCACATGTACGGTATCCTATTTGGACTCCTTACTTTGTTTAGTGGTTAAATCCTGAAAACAGTGTTTAACTATTTTTACAATCGTGTCCAGAAGTTCAGCTTTAATATTTTGTGTCTGAACACCACTGGTACCATTTTCTACTATCGAATGAGAAGACAGATTTAATAGCACGTCTTGGGATGAGATTTCCGAGGTCATCAGATGTAATTTAAGCCAGGAAAAAAAACTTTACACCAAAAACATTGTGAAGAAACCAGTAAACCACTTGAAACTTATCAACACCCAGCTGTAAAAGTCCATCAAATGAACCAGACTCGGACAAATGCAATTAGCGCTTTCAATCACTATTTAATATTGTGATCTTCTTCAGAAACAAAGTTACAATACCCATCCCTTCCTTTTATTTAAAATAATTAATTAACTTGAACAGGAAATGACAAAACTAAACTAATTAATTAGTGCAGCAATAATTAAGTGACTTTTTAAATGAACTAATATATTAAAATACACACTTTACTTATTACTCAAATAAGTATATGTGCTTTTGCTCTAAAATGAATATGTAATATATTCTACCTATATAATAAAAAGCATTTTAAATGAATAACTTCATTTAAATCTGGTGCTCTATCTGCACCCAATAACAATTGCCAAAAGGCTTCTTTGCATTCTAATACATTGTTTAAATCACCAGCAAATAATGTTTTTACTACATTATCTAAAATAAAAAATTAAAACTTTTTAAATTCATTACATGACATTGTGTGCCTAGCTAAAGCATTCATCTCGTCTCTTTTCTTTATTGCCAATTGGTGCTCATATATCCTACATTTAAGGCTTTTTTTTGTTTTACAAATGTAATAATTTCTGCATGATGAACAGGTCGCTACATAGACTACATAATCACTGTTACAGTTGTGGTATTTGTTTGCCCAAAATGTTTCCTGAGAATACCCAATTGTTATAGAAGATGAATTACTAATAAACCTACACTGTTTGCAATTGTTACAGCTATAAGTGCCTTTTTTTATTAGTGCACAAACGACTGGAACTTCCGTCCTTCTCTCTTACAGATTCTAACATACAATTAATGTTAGTTGTTTTTTTGTATGTGAATCTTGGTGCCATCCCTAATGTGTTCACTAACTCTTTGTTGCCTATTATTGTTCTCCAGTTATTTTATATTATGTTTTTAATGCACCACATTTCACTAACTATTGAAACTCTGTACTCATTCCTTCCTTACCCAAATCAACCAATCTGTTGTGGCTTACTGTGCCAACCATTATGTCCTTTGAATACAAGATTGGCTTGGCCACACTATTTCTTAATCCTTTAACTTCACTTTCTATATTTTTTTACCCAATCTAAATCATACCCCCTGTTTTCAGATAATAATCTTAAAATATACACTTCTTTGTCAAATGTGTCATTGTTTGAAATAAGTCTACTAAGTCTTATCATCTGTCCTTTAATGACACCCTTTTTCATGTGTGGAGGATGCAAGCTATCTTTATGTAAATACTGATTGGCAAAATAAGGTTTTCTATATATTTTACTGGTGAATTCCTTTGTTTCATGATTTATTCCTAAATTCAAATAAAAAAAATGATAGCTTTACCAAATCCACTAATTTTAAATTGTAAAAAAGTGGTAGTGGAATTTAAGTCTTTGACTAAGTCCTCAAATTCACTTTGTTTACCTGTCCATAGAAAAAAACAAATCATCTATGTATCTATAATATATTTCAACCTTGTTGAAACTAGGATGTGACTCCAGGAATTTTAGCTCCCAATTGGCCATAACTAAGTTGGCAAAAGTGGGAGCTACTCTTACCCCCACTGCTACACCTGAGAGTTGTTTGTATAACACTTTTTTGAAAAGGAAAAAAATATTTCCTAAAATCAAATCCATTAAACTACAAATTGTGTTAATTTTTTCACCAGTAAACTCTGTATTTCTACTCAAATATTCTCTTAAGTACTCTATACCTTTGTCTTGATCTATAGAGGTGTATAAATTCTTTACATCCAAGGTACCAAAGAAAATAAATTTGTCTTTAATAATATATTCTCTCAGTATTTCTAGCAAGTGCCAAGAATCTCTCAGGTAATATTTTGATTGTTGGACAATTGGATTTAATATATTGTCCAACCAAACTGAAATGTTTTCAGTTTTTAAATGTTTGGCCGAAATGATAGGCCTAAAAATCCAAAATAATGAAGGAATTCCACCATTTAGGCCTATAATTTTGGCCAAACATTCAAAAACTGAAAACATTCCTATTCTTTTTTTTCCTAGATACAGTTGCTACATCCTAATTGCACATCTGTCCTTAGCAGCACAGTTCTTTTTTAAGTTCCTCCCTTCTCATATCACAGCATTTCTCGCTCGCAGAGTTTAGTCTTAAAGCCGTACGTTTTATTATACACAGTAGTGATATAACAAAGTAGCAGGACTATATGCTTACATTGTTATTTGACATGTACATATGCTGATCAACAGCTGGGTGTACAGTGAGTTTCTACTTACTTAGATAAGGAGGTAACTGCACAAGTCACAATAACATTGCAGACTGTGCATGTACTACTGTTCCAGTCACTCTCATTCAATGTGATCTGTTTAATTGCTCTCGCATTAAAGTCTTCATTATAATTTACATGGATTTTTATATGGAAAACAGAAAATTATGTATTGCTTGTTAATGCTATGTGCAAGTTAGAGTTGGTATATACAAATTTGGTGGTTGAGGGGGCTTCCCCCCCCCCCCCGCATGGAGAGTACAATGGGGGATGTCCCTTCCTGCAAAAAGAAGTTTGAAGGAGAAGAGAGAGTTTCAAGAGTCACTCTTTTCTTATGTTTTCAGTCTTTTGTTTTTCAACTTTTAACACTTGGTATTTCAAGTGCTGACATCCAATAGGAAGCGTCTGATTAAGCTCTGACAAAGGCAAAAAAGCTCATCTCTTGTTTTCATTTTTTTTTAAATCTAGTTGTGCAACATAGAATGATTTTCTCACCACTGTAGACACATAATTATCAAAGGCTATGCTACTATCTATGTGTGTCCCTAAGTCCGTGACTACTTGGTCAACTCTACGCGGTGTGTTGTCAATATGATAGTTACCAGGGATGGATGACTTCCCAAAGGATACTATTATGCATTTCTTGCCATTTAGTTTTAGTCTATAGCTCTGACACCAGTTGTTTGTCTGTGTCAGCTCCTCCTGATGAACATTTGTGTCAGTGTGAGATTCAGGGACAGCTCACGATTTGCAATCATCTGCAAATTTAGTCAGCCAGAGACCACTGACATTGGCCTTGACTTCTGAGAAGTCAAAAAGGAGCAGTCCAAGGACTGATCCCTGAGGGACTCCACTTGTGAGTAGCCTCTTTGTAGTGGTGGACTCCCAATTCTAACTTCTTGGGTCCTGTCTGTGAGCCAGTTGGCTATCCATCGGGTTGACATATGGGTTTGTACCTAACCTCCTGAGTCTGTCAGCAATGCTTGAGTGGGGTATTGTGTCAAATGCTTTTGCCAGATCAAGATAAGCAATATGAATGATTTTGCCCTCATCCATTGCTTTGGTGACCTTCTCAAAGAAGTCTACCAGGTTGAGTAGACATGATCTGCCCCTGACAAAACCAAACTGGGTTGGGTCTAGTGTCTGGAGGTTTACTATATCTCTGTTGATCATCTCCATGATAATTCTTTCCATGGCTTTACATAAAAGACTAGTGAGACTGATGGGTCTGTAGTTTCCAAGGTCTGTGGATGGCCCACTTTTGTGCAGAGGGATGACTTTTGCCTTTCTCCATTCATGAGGCCTGAAGTCTGTTTGGAAGCTACAGTAAAACAGTAAGTAGAACAGTAAGTCCAGAGGCCTGACAGGTCATGTAACATATCTAAATACGATTGTAGATTATTTTTTATAAGACCCATTGCTCCTACTACTATTGGAACTGTCTGGGTATCTTTCCTCCATTTTGATCTCATTTCTGTCTGCAGATCCTGATATTTTATGACTTTGTGTCTGTCTGTATGCAAGACACTGTAATCACTGGGTGTGGTAATTTCAATAAGAAATGCTACTATTGTATTTTTTTCATGGACCACTATATCTGTTGTTCTAGCATCTATCTTTTGAACGGTTGGCAATGGATGATCTCATGTGATATAAACTTCATCATTTTCTATGATGCTTTGTGGCTCATGTTTCCAGAAATTGTCAGCCACTTCAATACCATAATGTTTGCACAATCCGTAGTGTATCAGTCCTGTCACATTATTATGCCTCTCAGTATACAGCCATTCTGCCATTAGTATGTCACAACCAGCAATGAGGTGTGCGACTGTTTACAATTTGGTTTTGCAAAGCCTACATTTGTCTGATTCTCCATCATGTTCAATGGACTTTGTAAACCAGTATGTATGTGGCCCATTATCTTGGGCCCCCAATATTAACCCACTATTTCTTAGTCTTAGTGAATTAATCACTATTCTCCTACTCTGCAGGTAAAAACTGGATCCTACTTCCTGCTGAACTCACCACTGACCCCCTCCTTATCCCAATTCAAAAAAATCCCTTAGGAAAACATAAAAATGCAGTGGCTTTGTCCCTGTACAAACCTGACTAACCCCTACTCAAACATAATTCATAAATGAGAACTTTATTACAAGAATAAAATGCTGACTCTCTGTTTAAAATTCTGTGTATCACCTACCTACTGGAAAGATTTAAAGTTAACACTTCACCATGTATGATAATCACCTTAATAGATGAAATCTTTAACTATTTCTTTCTCAGCTACTTGCTTACAACCTTTGCTGTGTGAATGTGAGAAAAACGTGTACCTGTGTGTACATATTGTTAAATAAATTTCAGTTTTGTGATAACTCACTGTAATAATTTCACTGTTTTTACACTTGTTTTTGTACATTTGGAGCTTTACTCTCTGGGCCTCCACTGAAAATGGACCTGTACCCAGTCGGACTTTCCCAGTTAACAAATGTAAAATAAAATAAATAAATAAATAACCTATCATCTCTTGATTTGAATTCACCTCTCCTTAACCATTCCTGCATTTGTTCCTGATCAACATGAGGTTCTTCCAGAAGCTTTCTGTACTTGCAACTATATTTATACATTTTCCATATTTCTTGTCTTCTCATCTTGTCCTTCACCTTATATTCTTTCTTTTGTTTTTTGGCACATTCAGTTGCTACTTTTGGTTTGATTTCCATTCCTGCTTGACAACAATATGCTTCTGCTAGATTAAGCAGAGAAGTCATCTTAGATTTATTTTCTTCATGTTTCAAAACTTTCACTACATTTGGGTCTTGTGAGGTCAGTAGATATGTGTGGAGTCCCACAATTGCAGATCTATTCATGTAATCAATTCCAAGGAGGCCGATCCCTCCTTTGGAATGGGAAATATATAAGCTTGGTATGCACTGATTTTTGTAAATCATTTGGTGAGCATGAAGCATACTTCTTGTTTTCCTATCTAATCTACCCAGCAAGTTTGGGAGCCAGTCAGTTACTCCAAAACTGTAAGTTAAGAAAGGAAGAGCAAATTGGTTTTTGTATTGTTATCCCTAGAATAATAATTTGTCCTTTATCATGGCTTAATTGGAAAGTGGTCTACCACTGTTTCATGTTCACTGTAATGTAGTCTATCAGTGTAAGGTGTATCTTATACATTTTTAAGCACTTTTTTTTCCATGAATGTGGAATACTATCAAATGCTTTTTTTTTGTAGTCAATCCATGCCATACTTAGATTTTTCCCCTTTTTACATTTGTCCACTATGACTTCATTTAACAACAAATGATCATTTGTTCCATATGGTTTTCTTTTATTGCTCTTTTGTTCTACTGTCATAATTGAATTAGCTTCTAAGTGACTATAAACTCTGTCGGCATTGATTCCCATGTATAGTTTATATGTCGTCAGAAAGCAAGTTATTGGTCTATAATAGTTAGGGTAGCTTGCAGGTTTACTCTAAGGAAGTGCATTGTGTTTCCTCTTGTTAGCCAGGTTGGTGTCTGTTCAGGGTGTGCATATAAATCATTCTTACTCATGGCCAAATCTTTGTGCAAAGATGTTAATATTTTAGCCAGAAGTTAGATACTGCATCTGGGCCTGGGGCTTTCTAATTAGAGGCTTTTCTTAACTTTATTTCAATCTCTCTGGCTGTTACTTCATCCCATTTCATGTCCTGTACCTTTAAACTTCTTATTCTTTCTTTTACTTCTTCTATCCATTTAGCAACTTTGTTATGTTCCACAGGACCTTCATAGATACTTCTCCAAAATGTATCCATTTATTCTCTTTTTTGGCAGTCTTTCAATTAATTTTGCCTTGTTTCCCAATTCTCTATAAAACATTTTTGGCTCATCAATAAATTGCTTATTTTGTACTTTTCCTGTATATGTTTCTGCATATCTTCTACGTTTTGCTGGCTGTGCTAAGATTTTTAGTTTTTTTTTTATTTTATTTGCAATAGCGTATGACAGATCCTGATGTGTTCTAATACTCCACATTGGTTTTATCATGTCTATCTTTCTTAGTATATTTGTTGATCTTATTGTCTAAATTGCTTTATAGTTTTCTCTATTCGATAACTTCCATGATGGTATTCAATTTCTCCCCTTCCTTTCCCTCACTACCCCGTGTTCTTGTGGTAGAACTTTATCAGTTATTAATTTTGCTGCACAGTAATATATCCTGTTTATTTCTGTTATATCACATGGATCTCTATGGATAGTGCTAATTACTGTGTTCATTTGTTTTATCAAACTTCTGTTTTTTGGAGTTTTATTGACCTTCTGCAGTCTAGTTCTTTTATTGATCTTAATGTGTCTATCTGTGTCTATTAAATCAAGCAACTCTTCTCTTATCTCATTTTTTCTAAACTGAGGGCACATTTTTTTGTTTTCAATTTCCTGTGGGTATTTAATAGAAAGTTCTGTAGCATCTTCCTGTGGCACATTCTCTTCAGTTTCATCCTGTGTCACCCATTGTTCTGTCATATGGGAACTCACTGGCCTATCACTCCTTAACATTGACTGCATCAGAGTTTCCACAGTTTCCTGTTCCTTTCCTTGCTGTCCAGCTTCAAGTGAACATTTATACAGGTTTCCTGTGGAAGGTTCCAAAATATCTTAATATGGCACCTGCCCAATTGCTTCCCATTCCACTGGTTTCCCTTAATATGGATATCCATTGCTCTGTCCTGTTGTGGTGCTTTCTGAATTAGATTTTCTACTCTGAATCCTTCACTTTGCAGCTACTCCATAACCTCAGTTTCTATTTCTTTAACTTCTCCATTACTGATCTCCTTTTCTACTTTTCCTCTTTGTGATAATTTTATTGTGAAATTTTCTATAACTGGGTTGCCTGTATTCTCTTCGAATATCTTTGAAGCTACCTTCTTTATATTGAATAATTTGGCTTTCTCCTTTGCATAAATATTGTACCATATCAAATCTTTCTTTCTTTGTCATGTCCATATTTCTTTTTTTATACTTTTCAAAAATCTCTAGGTTTTCTTGTTTATATTTTCACACTTCCTCAGATAGTTCTTTTTCCAAACAGATCAATGTTTCTAGATCTATATTCTGTTTTTCACAAATTTGTTCTATTAATTAACATAATTTTTTTTATTTGAAGCTTCTGACAGTTTTTCTTGTGGAAGTATTTTTCTTTCCTATAATTTCTCTCTTAATCATTTTGTATATCTTGTGTCTGGAAATTCTATATGGGTTTCCTAAAATACATAAAGATCACTTGCACCCCCTCAATGTGACCCATCATGTCTGGGAGGTGATGGGTAACTTAGCCCATTTCAATTTTCTTAGAAGAACAATTAAAACCCTTGTTAAAAAATCTTCAAAGTTATGTTTGTTATACTGATGACTTTTTAAAACAACTTTATCAGTGGTATTCTGTGAATAAGACTGCCCAGGTTATTTTTGTAATAATGGATGTGAACTCATTGTTCATTGTCATCCCTAATAAATATGGCATGCAGGCTGTGAGAGAACATTAATGTAAGAACACAACATCCACAAATGGGAGAATAGAGGTGGGTAAACTGACTATAGATGTAACATTATGTAACCAGCAGTGGGATATGTTATGTAGACTGAATACAGATGTAACATTATGTAACCAGCAGTGGGATATGTTAAGTAGACTGACTATAGATGCAACATTATTTAACCAGCAGTGGGATATGTTATGTAGACTGACTACAGATGTAACATTATGTAACCAGCAGTGGGATGTGTTATGTAGACTGAATACAGATGTAACATTATGTAACCAGCAGTGGGATATCTTATGTAGACTGACTACAGATGTAACATTATGTAACCAGCAGTGGGATATCTTATGTAGACTGAATACAGATGTAACATTATGTAACAAGCAGTAGGATATGTTAAGTAGACTGATAATAGATGCAACATTATTTAACCAGCAGTGGGATATGTTATGTAGACTGACTACAGATGTAACATTATGTAACCAGCAGTGGGATATCTTATGTAGACTGACTACAGATGTAACATTATGTAACAAGCAGTGGAATGTGTTAAGACAAGATTTTCAGATGTGAGGCTGTGATGAAGGTCTTTTGAATGAAGCACCTAATTATGTAACTAATGAAAGAGATGTGAGAACCCAACCATATTTTTCATCATAACACCCACAGACTAATCAAAGTCTTAATAACAACACTTAGTTTAGGTACATCATGAAAAATAGTCTTAATAGTAGTGGCAGTATTGATATTATCCAGAGAAATTGGAAAATACTAAGTGCTATGCAAGCATTGGGTAAAATACTTGGTGCATCTCTCAGTTTTACTTTTAACAACAGTCCTAACCAGAAAGAGAAAATATGCTTTAAGGAAATTCATTAAAAGAAGGACCAATCCACTAGAATTAAAAGAAAATGTACTGTTCCACTCTATAGTTGTGTTTTTTTGTAAACAAATTGATCCTTATGTGACTTTTCAGCATTCACGAACAAAATATGTTTATGAATTTAATTGGTTTGCTATTTGCAATGCAGAAAATCTGGTTTATTTAGCTCTGTGCACAACATGCACTAATTTCTATATGGATAAATCCAATAAAAAAATTAAGGAAAGATTTATTGAACATCTTTCAGAAATTAGAAGAATGTACTCATTAATTTCTTGGCTAAGCATAGACATGAGCATGGTACAGATCATTCATTTAAATTCAGAGTAATACTTAGGATATTTGTTAACATAAGAGGTGGTGATGTTCTAAATGCCACTGCACTAGCTGAATACACGTGGATTTTAAAACCGAAGACTGATAATGCACCTAGATTAAATGCTTCAGTTAGTTTAAAACCTGTATTAAAACAAAAGCAAATCAAACTGAAGTGAATGTTGCTACTGACTGCTTCTACTTATGCTTTTTAAGTTGCATTTGAATGTATTTCTTATATGTGTTGCTGTGTCTGGTTTTCTGTATAACAAGCTGAGCTCTTATTATGTGCTGTATTTAAAAACTCTGTATTTCAACTGTGCTTTATATTAATTGAAGAAGGGATTATTCCTGTAAGCTCTGCTATTTGTATTTCAATTAAAATAAGTAAGGGTTTCTTATTTCTGGTGTGGAGATCAGTTATTATTGCTCTTACTATTTCTTATATTTACTCTGTTGATCTCAAATATTCAGAAACACTCCTTGAAGCTGACTGAGGTGGAAAAGAAACATGCAGAGAAAGTAAAAAAACACAAATGTGGAGTAGTAGAAAAGAAGGCAGAAAAAAAATGAAAAACGGAAGTACAAGGTAAGGATTCAAAGGAAAGAATGAAAAGAAAGGAATGAAGAGGTGTGCAGTGCGGGAGAAAGGAATGAAGAGGTGTGCAGTGTGGGAGAAAGGAATAAAGAGGCGTGCAGTGCGGGAGAAAGGAATGAAGAGGTGTGCAGTGCGGGAGAAAGGAATGAAGAGGTGTGCAGTGTGGGAGAAAGGAATAAAGAGGCATGCAGTGTGGGAGAAAGGAATGAAGAGGCGTACAGTGCGGGAGAAAGGAATGAAGAGGCATGCAGTGCGGATGAAAGGAATGAAGAGGTGTGCAGTGTGGGAGAAAGGAATGAAGAGGTGTGCAGTACGGGAGAAAGGAATGAAGAGGTGTGCAGTGTGGGAGAAAGGAATGAAGAGGTGTGCAGTGCAGGAGAAAGGAATGAAGAGGCATGCAGTGCGGGAGAAAGGAATGAAGAGGTGTGCAGCACAGGAAAAAGGAATGAAGAGGCATGCAGTGTGGGAGAAAGGAATGAAGAGGTGTGCAGTGCGGGAGAAAGGAATGAAGAGGAGTGCAGTGCGGGAGAAAGGAATGAAGAGGTGTGCAGTGTGGGAGAAAGGAATGAAGAGGCGTGCAGTGTGGGAGGAAGGAATGAAGAGGCGTGCAGTGCGAGAGAAATGAATGAAGAGGAGTGCAGTGTGGGAGAAAGGAATGAAGAGGTGTGCAGTGTGGGAGAAAGGAATGAAGAGGCGTGCAGTGCGGATGAAAGGAATGAAGAGGCGTGCAGTGCGGGAGAAAGGAATGAAGAGGCGTGCAGTGCGGGAGCAAGGAATGAAGAGGTGTGCAGTGCGGGAGAAAGGAATGAAGAGGTGTGCAGTGCGGGAGAAAGGAATGAAGAGGCGTGCAGTATGGGATAATTTAACAGCTCCTTTGGGTGTAAAAGCACATGAGGTAAGAGCATGTGTTCTTATTAACAAAGAGACATTTTGTGTCATTATATTTGAGTCTCTTTTTCAATGGAACATTTTCTTCCGGAATATGAAAAAAAGAAAGACGGTAACCCATGGGATCATTATTTGATAAAAGCATTTAACAGGGAAATGAAAAATAAAGTTCATGTACAATTTTGAAAAGAGGCAGAAATAAAAACTTTAAAAGGACATTTGAAAGGTTTATGTAAAGAAGTACCAGACACTGCAAACGTTTTTGACAAAAGGGGTTTATGGACTGGTGGTTGTGATTGTAATATTGTGTTATACATATACCATGCATGATAAACGTGGAGGGGACTAGGTGGTGGTGTTGAATAATGGGGACAACACAAAACATTTTTTTTGTTTTGTGGAAAAGAAGGACACTTGATAAGTAACAAAAGAAAATGTTATGTTTGTAGAGAAATGGTACATGATGCAAAAAATGGAAGAAAATTTATAAAGGTAACAAAATTTGACATTTATGGATGGATTGCAAAATTGAAAATAAGAATAAGGAAAAAGAAAACGAACAAAGGGAAGACGTTTTAGAAGTAGAAATAGAACGAAAATTAATAAAAAGGACACGGAAGAAGGTTCTGAAATAAGTGATGAAGACATAAATTGGAGGTAGTAAAAGAAAAAGAAGAATTCTATTGGTAAAAGTGTTAGAACTGAATAAGAAAATTCAAATGGATAAGTACAAAAGAAAAAAGAAACAAAATGGATGAAAAAGTATATTTTGTGTGTGTGTGTGTGTGTGTGAATATGCATATATATATATATATATATATATATATATATATATATATATATATATATATATATATATATGGTTCTCCTTCATATGATCAAATTTCTCTAAACTCGAAAGTCATAAACTCGAAACCAGAATCTCGAATTTAGAGAAACTCAAACATATGAAAGGGACAAAAAAAAAGTAACAGCTTTCAAATGGTTTGCAGGGGGGCTTCACCACCTGCATCCCCCACACCACCCTGCTTAAATATACCTACTCCGAGATTGCACTATAGTGAAGGAAAGGGAAATCTCCGCTATACGAGTAAACGCAAAACAGAAGATTTTCCATTCCTCTGCTATAGTGCGATCACGGAACATTCACATTTAAACTGCTAGGGTACAGGGGGACTTGGCCCCCTGCAATAAGGTAACTTAACTTTTTATTTTTTTTAAACCTAAGGCTCCCATTCACAATTTTGAGTGAATGGAAGTTTGAGATTCTGGTCTCGAGATTATGAGTTTTGAGCTTCCATCTATTGGATCTTGTGAAGGGGAACTATATATATATATATATATATATATATATATATATATATATATATATATATATATATATATATATATTTATATATATGGGTTCACTTTATAACATCAAAATACTGAAACATCGAATTAAATGTGTGTATTATGTGTGTGTGAGTTGTGTATGTGTGTTGTTTTTTTGTTTATGTTGTGATGTGGGTGTTTTGTTGTATGTTTAGTGTAGTGTGTGCGATGTTTTCGGTTATGTGGTTTCACGGTTTTTGTTTGTCGGTGTTTTGTGGATTCGGTTTTATAGTCTCGAGATACTGAAATTCAATATTTCAGCATTTCGAGGTTATAAAGTGAATCCATATATATATATATATATATATATATATATATATATATATATATATATATATATATATATATATATATATATATGTGTATATATTTATATATATATATATATATATATATATATATGTATGTATGTATATATTTATATATATATATATATATATATATATATATATATATATATATATGGTTCCTATCAGAAGCCTGAAACACTATAAGCCTGAAAATCAAAATCCTGAAACCAAAAGCCTGAAAATTCAAAATCCCGAAAACCCAAAATCCTGAAACTCAAAATCCTGAAAACAGAAAATGGACATACTGACGTCATTGTGGCTTTGCTATTGTTAGCCCTGTGGTGTTAGGTCATGCGTTGGGTTCAGGTAAGTGTGCGGTTGGTTTTATGTTAGGGTTGGGGCGGTTTAAGTGAGTTAGGGTTAGGGCGCAGGTTAGGCATGTATGCAATAGTGACAAATATTGGGGTTAGGGGCGGTTTAAGTGAGTTAGGGTTAGGGCGCGGGTCAGGTGAGTGTGCGATAGTGACGGACCTTAGGGTTAGGGTCAGGGTCAGTTGGTAGATATTAGTGTCTTTATAGTGACATATTAGCATTATTTGTGTTTTCAACTAATGATTGGAGCTTGGCATAGCAGTTAAGGTATTTGACTCACACACAATGTACGGTGTTTGAGTCTGACCTTAAGGAAAGAAATATGCTAGTCTTAGAGTGGCTTATTAAGAAAGTTAGCCTAGTAATTAAATATGAATTTATGAAACCACGAATTAAAGGAAAAGGGAAAATGAAAACTTTAGAGTGCTTTCTGTAAGTGTGAATAATATTAAGACTATAATTAGAAGAAGAAGAATTTTCAGTGGTGTAAAACATGTGATGCAGTTATAATTATTTTAGAAGACACAAGAGATTTAACAAATGAAGAAAGATTACAGAGAAAGTATGGAGAGGAAAGATAATCTGAAATTTGGGATTAAGAGAATTTCAGGAAAAGCCATATTCTATAGAAATACAGTAAAGACATTAAATGTAATTTTAGCAAAAATGGGAAGATTAACCATTGTAAAATGAAAATGGAAAGAACAAGTATATAATTATAATATTATATGCTTATACTAATTGTAAAGAAAGGGGGAAACTTATTTCATCAGAGTTTAGACTATGTAGTAATAAATATGAATATTATAACAGGAGCCTTTAATTGTTATTTAAGAGGCAGGCATAAAAAGAAAGGAAACGATATAAGAAAAATGTTATAAATTATAAGATGTGGCAAGTTAAAACTTTGGGACAGACATTCATGGACTTACAAAATGGGTATATATAGAATTGAAATAAACTATTTTATGGTGTCTGAAGATGTAAAGGAGAAGGGGAGGTAGTTGAAACAGGATTTCTGATCATCTTACAATATGGCTGGAGATAAAGGAAGACAAGGCATATATCAAAATATGCAAGGTAATAAAATAGGATGAATGAGAAAGTATGAAATGACGAAAGAAAGAGATTAGTAATACAGTTATGGAAAGATCATATTACCATGAAAACATTTTTATAAAAAATTGGTCTAAATTGTAGGTAATATTTAAGGAAAAATACAAAGGAAATGTTTTTATTGTGACAATATGATGTGATAAAAAAGTAGAGAAAGAAAAATATTTAAAAGCATATAACTATGCATTGGAAGATTTAGAACATACTGATAGTACATTGACAAAGAAAAGGAATTATACAAAAGAAATGAAGAAAAAATGCAAGAATTGTTATAAATTGTTATAAAAGCAAAGATTTTTTTTACAAGGAAAAAGAGACGCACTGAGTCATTTAAGCAGATTAATAAAGGAATAAGGTGGTGTAATAAGAGAAATAAAAACAATGTAAAAGGAGAAATAGAAAGAACTCAGGAAAATATTATGAATAGTGTAGTACAATATGTACATGAAATGTTTAAAGAAAAAAGAAGGCAGTGAAAAAACATGGAAAGTAGAAAAATAGCAGAAAAAGAGAATAAAGAGTTGGAAAAGGAGAGTTCTTTAAGTGAGCTAGATACAGTATTAGGACAAGTAAATATCGATTCAGCTGCTGGACTGGATGAATACTCTAAGGGACTTGCAAAAGAAATAGTTTTAAACATTTTGAATGAATAGATAAATAAAGGTTTTATGTATAATGAATTATGGAGTGGAAGTCTTAAATTTCTATAGAAGAAGGAAGATAGAAGACATTATAAACGTGGAGACAGATAATACTGAGTAATAATTATTATAAGATCTTTATGAAGATAATACAAAAGAGATCTGAAACTAAAATGAAAAATATTATGGACGGTAGCATATATATTATTAAAGGGAATGTTTTGTCAAGAATCATTAATGATAGAGAAATTTTGGATGATATCATGAACAGAAAAGAAGAAGCAAAAAAAGTATATGTTAGCAGAGCGAAAGAAGGTGTTTGAGACAGACGGACATGAAATCTTATGGGTAATAATGACACAATGCCATACAAGTCAAAAAGTTAAGAAATGGTGGATATCAGCATACAGTAAAAATAATGTAAACGTACTTGGAAATGGCTGCTTAAGCCAAGAACTCCATATAAATAACAGTGTAAGACAGGATGTCCAAGGAGGTGTACACTCTTAGCATTAGTTATAAATGTGGCAGTAAGTGAAATAAATTACAAAATGAAGGAGGTGGTGTATATAACACTTGAAGGGTTAAGAATTTCAGCTCTGTTATGATATGCAGATGATACTACAATAATTGCAAAAAACAAAATTTGGATAAAAGTGGTAATAATGTGCACAAATGAGTGAGTAGGATGAAAGGGATGGCTTTAAATAAATTGAAAAGTAAAGGTTTGGATGATGCAGTGAAGATTGGGGTATATATTTTACAATAAAGGAAATTTGTAACTTAGGCATAAAATCTAGGAATAACTGCAAGTAAAACTCAGTGAGAAAAACATTAGAAGAAATAAAACAAACCTGTCTTTTATGGAGAAACTATGAATTATCATGCTGTAAAGCTTATTTGATAAATTCAGTACTGATTGGAAAACAGCATACTTAAGTATATTTATGTTGCCAACTGTATTTGAAAAGGAATCATTGCAGATATTTTTTCATCTATATGAGGATCTAGATTAAATGCAAAAAAAAAAAAAAAAGTTTTGTAGGTAAATAATGGAGGAGTTTTATGGTCAATTATCCAAGTGGTACATGTTGCTTTATTAAATTCGTACAAAGTTTTAAAGTGGATAAATGAAAAAGATGATAGATTACAAGAAAAATTGTATAAATAGAAGTAAGATAAATTTGGGGTATGGTAAAAAAAGGAGTAAAAGAGAAAAAAAAAAACAATACAAATAAGGAAATAATATATTACCAAAAATATTTTTGTGGAAAATAAAAATTGATGATATAGAAAAAGGTAGAAATGTATGGTGTAAGAATGTAATGATAAAACCATGGGAACATTTTCTAACAGATGAAAAATAATCTATAATAATGAGAAGCAAATGGTGTAATCAGAAAGTAGAATGTCAAGAGTTTTTTGTGGATAGCAAAAGGAAATACGCCATATAAGAATAAAAGTGATAGAATATGTTCACATTGTCAAGAAGAAAAACTATGGGTCATGTGCTTTTGAAATATGAGAGATTAAAAAAAATTATGGGGAAGCTATGCAGAGAACATTTTTTAAAAATATAGAAGAAGTGGATAAAATAAACATGTATGTGATTAAATATGGATATTATAAGAACAGAAGTAACAAATATGTTAAAACACTACATACATTAAAAGATATTTTATTTTATATGGGGTAGTATGGAATGAAAAATGATTTAAATTATGTTTAATGGTAAATGGATTTTAGCAGCAATATTAGGTAAAACCAGATGGTGGTTATGGAAAAAGGAGTGGGAATCTAACAGGGATGAAACTTTAGTATGACTGTGCAGACAGATTTGTTTTATATATATATATATATATATATATATATATATATATATATATATATATATATATATATATATATCACACCAAACCCACAAGGCACAGACCAGAAGAATCCAAAGCAGACTGCTAATGCCTTTAATACCTTTTTCACTGAGGCCATTCAAACTCTTGCCAGTCAGTTATCTACTCAGAACTTAACTATATCCAACTCTAACTCTAACCCATCCCCTCCATTTCTCTTCCAACCAGTCCCAACAACATATATTTTTACCCTTATCCAAAAACTGAAATCGAGCACTCCTTCAGCAGACCAACTACCCACTGAATATCTACAAAAGGCAGCCAAATCCATCGCCTATCCCATTTCCATTCTCATCAATAGAACCATCAGTGAAGGACACATCCCTAAAATTTGGAAAGTATCCCATATTATCCCCCTTCACAAGGGTGGGAACTCTACTGAACTCTCCAATTTCTGTCCCATAGCCCTACTTTTTCCCTTAGCAAAGATCATGGAAAAATGCATCCACAGACAACTGCTAGACCACCTAATCCAAAATAACTTACTTTCAAACTCTCAACATGGTTTCAGACATTCCCACAGCACTACTACTGCCCTCCTTTCCTTTACTGACTGTAATAACAAAAAACGTAACCTCAATATGCTTTCCTCTGCACTGTTTATAGATCTGTCTAAGGCATTCGATATGGTAAATCACCAAATGCACTAGCTATAAAATGGTTCCAGTCCTACTTAGATAAGAGACAACAGGCTGTACTTTGGCATAATATTCTATCTACCCATCTGCCCATTAACATTGGTGTTCCTCAAGGGTCCATATTAGGACCTCTCCTGTTTTCTATATTTATCAACGACCTTCACCTAGCAATCCCCCAAGCTACATGCATACAATAAGCAGATGATTCCACACTCATATGCTCAGCTACATCTATATCTGAACTTCACTCCCTTACCCAAATGTGTTTAACACAGTTGAACAATGGTTTACACAGCACTGTCTTCTTCTGAACCCCCAAAAAACTAAACTCCTCCTTTTTACTCCTACTTGTAAGTCCCTCCAATAGACTTCACAGTAACATCCAATATTGGTACTCTCATATCCCCAGATCCAACTACCAAACTACTAGGTATCACCATAGATAACAACCTTAACTTCGACACCCCATATTAACAATACTCTAAAATCTGTAAATAGAAAACCAGGCTCTCTCTACAGGATCAAACCCTTCCTCTCTCCTGCAGCTAGAATAACTATTGCTCACACCCATCTAATTCCTACTTTCCTCTATGCCTCACCCATATAGGTTCATAGGTTCATACTAGGCTATCTGCCCTAGGGCATTTATAAGCCTAGCCAGAGTGTGTTTGGCTTTCACCACCCATTTTAAATTAATTTTGCTATGCCCTTTTTCGAGGTTAGTATACTGTGCCTCTGTATAACAGTGACAAAGAAGTGATACCCGGGGTAAATCTATGATCTCCCATCCACTCATCAAGATTCCTCTTGAAGAGAGTCAATGAGGAACTCTGCCTAATCTCTCTAAAAACAACCTTAATAAGATGGAAAACTACAATAACATGGCCAGATTTGCTACAGGTAACCCTTTCAGAACCCACCACTGTTTTAATCTAAAGACTTACAAAATCAGCTTAAATTCCACAAACTGACCATTGCCCATAAAACCCATTACCAACCTACCAATACCCCTATACTATCGACCCTCATTACCTCCTACAACAATCTAAAGACCTTACGATCATCACATAAACATCTTGTAAATATTTGCTTATCAAGCAACAGGGCTGGGGACTCTTTTTTTTCTCTAATACTGTTGGAAAATCCTGGAACCTTCTTCATAACAAACGTTCCTATCTTCCCTATATATCACTCTTTAAAACCAAATTGAAAATTTTCCTCAGAACACACCGGTTGTGCCCCTGTACTAAACCTGACTGATCAACTAGCTCTTCTTACTTGGTTCACCCTACCCTCCTCTTCTCAGTAATCAAGTTCCTTTTCTTAATAACAACTTACCTTGTCCTTGTAAATTTTTACTTACATCTACAGAATCTCATTAAGGAGAGTATTTTTACTAATATATTGTATAATTTCAGCTCCTACTTTTCTTTATGATGTATTACAACTACATTTTGTATTGTACTAATTGTATCTGTATATTTTGCACTGTTATGAACGAATGACCTCTTTGATTATTCTCTGTACTGCACCTGCCATGTTCATTGTAGTATCACAACCACATTTTGTACTGTACTAATTGTATCTGTATATTTTGCACTGTTATGAATGAATGACCTCTTTGATTATTCTCTGTACTGCACCTGCAATGTTCATTGTATACATTAATCTTTGTATATGTGATTTTGTTTGTTTCTTTATAATGTATTGGAACTACATTTTGTATTGTACTAATTGTATCTGTATATTTTGCACTGTTATGAACGAATGACCTCTTTGATTATTCTCTGTACTGCAACTGACATGTTCATTGTAGTATCACAACTACATTTTGTATTGCACTAATTGTATCTGTATATTTTGCACAATGTTATGAACGAATGACCTCTTTGATTATTCTCTGTACTGCACCTGCCATGTTCATTGTAGTATCACAACTACATTTTGTATTGTACTAATTGTATCTGTATATTTTGCACTGTTATGAACGAATGACCACTTTGATTATTCTCTGTACTGCACCTGCCATGTTCATTGTAGTATCACAACTACATTTTGTATTGTACTAATTGTATCTGTATATTTTGCACTATGTTATGAACGAATGACCTCTTTGATTATTCTCTGTACTGCACCTGCCATGTTCATTGTTGTATCACAACTACATTTTGTATTGTACTAATTGTATCTGTATATTTTGCACTGTTATGAACGAATGACCTCTTTGATTATTCTCTGTACTGCACCTGCCATGGTCATTGTATACATTCATTTTTGTATATGTGATTTTGTTTGTTTCCTCTGAGCTTATCTCCCCGGCCCTCTACTGAAAATGGACATGTATCCAGTTAGACTAGCCCAGTCAACAAATGTAAAATAAATAATAAATAAATAAATAAATATATATATATATATATATATATATATATATATATATATATGTGTGTGTGTGTGTGTGTGTGTGTGTGTGTGTGTGTATATATATATATATAGATATATATATATATATATATATATATATATATATATATATATATATATATACATAAAAATTTGTAGATATGTAAATATTTTGCAGTTGCACTTCCTGCTTCTGTTTCTGGCACAGAAGCTGCTTAAAGTAGCAGGAACTTAAAGCAATGGAGCCAAGAGAGTTGTTTGGTGATTATTTGGAGTAGTAAAAGGGTGTTGAGCCTTCAAATCAGCTTAAAAAATGTGTTGAGAGGTAAGAAGAGAGAAGAGAAGGTAGTCAAGCCTTCTATTTCTGTGTGTGAAGTGGAATTGGTACAGAAAGCATATATGTCTTCTCGTGGAGTTCCAGTTGTTAGAGAAGTTGATTCTTCTAAGAATATTTTTTGAAACAGCAGAGAGGTCCATAGTTGGTGAAAAGGTAGGATAGCCTTTTCCAGAACCAGAAGAGATTTTCCAGCAGCAGGTATTCTAGGTAGGTACAGCAGAGATTTCAGATCCATGCACAGAGATTTGGCATGACACTGCAATTACAGACATTATCTTGGCAGGTACTGCAGAGATTGCAATCCATGGACAGAGATGTGTGATGTCATTCAATTACTGAAACCATCCTGGTAGGTACTGCATAGATTTCAGATCAGTGCACAGAGATGTGTCATGGCATTGCAATTACTGACATCATCATCTTGGTAGGCACTGCACAGATTTTAAATCAGTGCAAAGAGATGTGTGATGTCATAGAATCATTGCCTTCATCTTGGTAGGTCCTCCAAAGATTTCAGATCTGTGAACAGAGATCTATGATATCATTGCAATTACTGATGGTAAATACTGCAGAGATTTCTGATCTGTGCATGGACATGTGTGATATCATAGCAATCACTGACATCATCTCAGTAAGTACTGCAGAGATTTCAGATCCATGCCCAAAGATGTGTGATGTCTTTCAATTACTGACATCATCTTGGTAGGCACTGCAGACATTTCAGACCAGTGCACAGAGGTGAATGTCACTCAGTTACTGAAATAATCTTGGGAGGTACTGCAGAGATTTCAGATCTGTGCTCAGAGATGTGGCATGACCCTGCAATAATTGACATCACCTTGGTAGGTACTGCAAAAATTTCTGATCCATGCACAGAGATGTGAGATGTTATTAAATTGCTGACATCATCTTGGTATGTACTGCAGAGATTTCAGATGTGTGCACAGAGATGTGTCATAACATTGCAATTACTGACATCATCTTGGTAGGTACAGCAGATATTTCAGATCCATGCACAGAGATGTGTGATGTCAGTTCAATTGCTGACATCATGTTGGTAGGTACTAAAGAGATTTCAGATCCATGCACATAGATGTGTCATGACATTGTAGTTACTCACATCAACATGGTAGGTACTGCAGAGATTTCAGATCCATGCACAGAGATGTGTCATGTCATTAAATTACTGACATCATCTTAAAAGGTACTACAGAGATTACAGATAGATGCACAGAGATGGGTAATGCCATTGCAATTACTGACATCATCTTGGTAGGAACTGCAGAGATTTAAGATCCATGCAAAGAGATGTGTCATGTCATTGCAATCACTGACATCATGGTGGTAGGTACTGCAGAGATATCAGATCCATGCACAGAGATATGTTGCATTGCAGTCACTGACATCATGGTGGTAGGTACTGCAGAGATTTCAGATCCATGCACACAGATGTGTTGTCATTGCAAACACTGACATCATGGTGGTAGGTACTGCAGAGATTTCAGATCCATGCAAAGAGATGTGTGATGTCATGGAATCACTGGCATCATCTTGGTAGGTACTGCAAAGATTTTAGATCTGTGCACAGAGATCTCTGATGTCATTGCAATTACTGACATCATCTTGGTAAGTACTGCAGAAATTTCAGATCCATGCACGAAGATGTGTGACGTCATTCAATCACTGACACCATCCTGGTAGGTACTGCAGAGATTTCAGATCCATGCACAGAGATGTGTCATGTCATTGCAATCACTGACGTCATCTTGGAAGGTACTGCAGAGATTTCAGATCTGTGCATACAGATATGTGATGTCATTCAATCACTGACATCATCTTGGGAGGTACTGCAGAGATTTCAGATCTGTGCACAGATATGTGTGATGTCATTCATTTACTGATATCATCTTGGTAGGTACTGTAGAGATTTCAGATCCGTGCACAGAGATGTGTGATGTCATTGCAATTACGTATCTTGGTAGGTACTACAGAGATTTCAGATCCAAGCACAGAGATGTATCATAGCATTGCAGTTACTGACATCATCTTGGTGGGTACTACAGATATTTCAGATCCATGCACAGAGATGTGTGATGTCATTCAATTACTGACATCATCTTGGTAGGTACTGCAGAGATTTTAGATCTGTGCACAGAGATGGGTGATGTCATTCAATCAATGAAATCATCTTGGTAGGTACTGCAGAGATTTCAGATCCCTGCACACAGACGCGTGATGTCATTGCAAGCACTGACATCATCTTGGTAGGTCCTGCAGAGATTTCAGATCTCTGAATTGATGTGATGTGATTGAGTGTGATGTCATTCAATTACTAACCTAATCATGGTAAATACTGCAGAGATTTCAGATCCATGCACAGAGATGTGATATGTCATTGCAGTGACTGACATCATCTTGGTAGGTACTGCAGAGATTTCAGATCCATGCACAAAGATGTGTGATGTCATTGTAATTATTGACATCTTCTATATGTTATGCTGCACAGTGAGTAAGTATCTCTACTTACAGATGTCTTTTTGCAAGTATTGCCATTAGGATAGGTCTTGCTTAGTGTGATATCAGGTCTGGATTGCCATTAGATGTCTATGTTAGTGTGATACCAGGACTGCTTTAATGTTTTGTCTTAGTTGTTATATCTTGTTAACCTGCATAATCCTGTAAGTAGAGAATTTCAACTAGCTAAAAATAACACAACAAATACAAACATGTCAAAGTAATGTGCCCATAAGTAATCATATGTTGTTTTGCATATATATGAGAGACTGATAGATATATTTTATCATTCTGTCTTGTACATGCACACAGTACAGAGGGAAACACACACATATCAGTTTGTGGTGTGTCTCTGTGTCCTTCTGTTTCACATTCTTTGCTTGTGCCATTGTTATCAGCTTTCTTTAATGATTCTGTGGGTAATGGGTGTTAACAAAAGAAAGGAAAAAAAAGAAAGTTTGATAGTACAAATACCATATCCAATTTGGAAGCTAGGTAATATAATGCAGTACACAACACCCAAGACTAGATTCCAATATAATTTACATTGCTTTTTTTTTTTTTTTTTTTTACATTTAACAGGCTAAGAATACTTGTCTAAGGAGATCAATTAGGCAATCATTACAAGAATTAGAAAATAGCATGACGTGACTGTAAATGACTGAACAGCTGACAGTCAATAGCAAAATGTGTACTATAGTTGTCAGAAAATAATTAACAACTACTGGAAGTAAATGTAAGCCAAAACTTTGGGGATATGATTAATATGATTAAGCTTTGATAAACATACCTATATCTGTATGTAGTCAGTTAATGGTGGAATAACTTAGGAAAGAAGAAACAGTAATGAATGTAGTTAAAAAATAGATAAAGTCATCATGTTGGCATCTTAAGTAACTAAATATGTACAGGGTGAAAGACTTGATAGTGGTGACTTTTTTACTAATTTAAGTATTTACAGTCAGCATAGATGAGAAAATAAGATGGAAACCATGCAGTCTTGTGGTGGGCAGAAAGAGTGAAGGTACCCTGTAAAAGAAGGATCGGATTACTAGGTATAAAAGAAGGATCAGATTACTAGGTACCCTGTAAAAGAAGGATAGGATTACTAGGTACCCTGTAAAAGAAGGATCGGATTACTAGGTACCCTGCAAAAGAAGGATAGGATTACTAGGTACCCTGTAAAAGAAGGATAGCATTACTAGGTACCCTGTAAAAGAAGGATAGGTTTACTAGGTACCCTGTAAAAGAAGGATAGCATTACTAGGTACCCTGTAAAAGAAGGATCAGATTACTAGGTATAAAAGAAGGATAGGATTACTAGGTACCCTGTAAAAGAAGGATATGATTACTAGGTACTCTGTAAAAGAAGGATCGGATTACTAGGTACCCTGTAAAAGAAGGATCAGATTACTAGGTACCCTGTAAAAGAAGGATAGCATTACTAGGTACCCTGTAAAAGAAGGATAGCATTACTAGGTACCCTGTAAAAGATGGATAGCATTACTAGGTACCCTGTAAAAGAAGGATAGGATTACTAAGTACCCTGTAAAAGAAGGATCGGATTACTAGGCACCCTGTAAAAGAAGGATAGGATTACTAGGTACCCTGTAAAAGAAGGATAGGATTACTAGGTACCTTGTAAAAGAAGGATAGGATTACTAGGTATAAAAGAAGGATAGGATTACTAGGTACTCTGTAAAAGAAGGATAGGATTACTAGGTACCCTGTAAAAGAAGGATCGGATTACTAGGTACTCTGTAAAAGAAGGATAGGATTACTAGGTACCCTGTAAAAGAAGGATAGGATTACTAGGTACCCTGTAAAAGAAGGATAGCATTACTAGGTACCCTGTAAAAGAAGGATAGCATTACTAGGTACCCTGTAAAAGAAGGATAGCATTACTAGGTACCCTGTAAAAGAAGGATAGCATTACTAGGTACCCTGTAAAAGAAGGATAGGATTACTAGGTACCCTGTAAAGAAGGATCAGATTACTAGGTACCCTGTAGAAGAAGGATAGCATTACTAGGTACCCTGTAAAAGAAGGATAGGATTACTAGGTACCCTGTAAAAGAAGGATAGGATTACTAGGTACCCTATAAAAGAAGGATCGGATTACTAGGTATAAAAGAAGGATCAGATTACTAGGTACTCTGTAAAAGAAGGATAGGATTACTAGGTACCCTGTAAAAGAAGGATAGGATTACTAGGTACCCTGTAAAAGAAGGATAGGATTACTAGGTACCCTGTAAAAGAAGGATCGGATTACTAGGTATAAAAGAAGGATCGGATTACTAGGTACTCTGTAAAAGAAGGATAGGATTACTAGGTACCCTGTAAAAGAAGGATAGGATTACTAGGTATAAAAGAAGGATAGGATTACTATGTACCCTGTAAAAGAAGGATAGGATTACTAGGTACCCTGTAAAAAAAGGATAGGATTACTAGGTACTCTGTAAAAGAAGGATCTGATTACTAGGTACCTTGTAAAAGAAGGATCGGATTACTAGGTACCCTGTAAAAGAAGGATAGCATTACTAGGTACCCTGTAAAAGAAGGATAGCATTACTAGGTACCCTGTAAAAGATGGATAGGATTACTAGGTACCCTGTAAAAGAAGGATAGGATTACTAGGTACCTTGTAAAAGAAGGATAGGATTACTAGGTACCCTGTAAAAGAAGGATAGGATTACTAGGTACCTTGTAAAAGAAGGATAGGATTACTAGGTATAAAAGAAGGATAGGATTACAAGGTACTCTGTAAAAGAAGGATAGGATTATTAGTTACCCTGTAAAAGAAGGATCGGATTACTAGGTACTCTGTAAAAGAAGGATAGGATTACTAAGTACCCTGTAAAAGAAGGATAGGATTACTAGATACCCTGTAAAAGAAGGATCGGATTACTAGGTACCCTGTAAAAGAAGGATAGCATTGCTAGGTACCCTGTAAAAGAAGAATAGCATTACTAGGTATCCTGTAAAAGAAGGATAGGATTACTAGGTACCCTGTAAAAGAAGGATCAGATTACTAGGTACCCTGTAAAAGAAGGATAGCATTACTAGTTACCCTGTAAAAGAAGGATAGGATTACTAGGTACCCTGTAAAAGAAGGATCGGATTACTAGATACCCTGTAAAAGAAGGATAGGATTACTAGGTACCCTGTAAAAGAAGGATAGGATTACTAGGTGCTCTGTAAAAGAAGGATAGGATTACTAGGTACCCTGTAAAAGATGGATCAGATTACTAGGTACTCTGTAAAAGAAGGATAGGATTACTAAGTACCCTGTAAAAGAAGGATAGGATTACTAGGTACCCTGTAAAAGAAGGATAGGATTACTAGGTACTCTGTAAAAGAAGGATCGGATTACTAGGTACCCTGTAAAAGAAGGATATGATTACTAGGTACTCTGTAAAAGAAGGATAGGATTACTAGGTACCCTGTAAAAGAAGGATCGGATTACTAGGTATAAAAGAAGGATAGGATTACTAGGTACCTTGTAAAAGAAGGATAACATTACTAGGTACCCTGTAAAAGAAGGATAGGATTACTAGGTACCCTGTAAAAGAAGGATAGGATTACTAGGTACCCTGTAAAAGAAGGATATGATTACTAGGTACCCTGTAAAAGAAGGATCGGATTACTAGGTATAAAAGAAGGATAGGATTACTAGGTACCCTGTAAAAGAAGGATAGGATTACTAGGTACCCTGTAAAAGAAGGATCGGATTACTAGGTACCCTGTAAAAAAAGGATAGGATTACTAGGTACCCTGTAAAAGAAGGATAGGATTACTAGGTACTCTGTAAAAGAAGGATAGGATTACTAGGTATAAAAGAAGGCTAGGATTACTAGGTACCCTGTAAAAGATGGATAGCATTACTAGGTACCTTGTAAAAGAAGGATTGGATTACTAGGTACCCTGTAAAAGAATGATCGGATTACTAGGTACCCTGTAAAAGAAGGATCGGATTACTATGTATAAAAAAAGGATCAGATTACTAGGTACCCTGTAAAAGAAGGATAGGGTTACTAGGTATCCTGTAAAAGAAGGATAGGATTACTAGGTACTCTGTAAAAGAAGGATAGGATTACTAGGTATAAAAGAAGGATAGGATTACTAGGTACCCTGTAAAAGAAGGATCGGATTACTAGGTACCCTGTAAAAGAAGGATACGATTACTAGGTACCCTGTACAAGAAGGATCGCATTACTAGGTACCCTGTAAAAGAAGGATCGGATTACTAGGTACCCTGTAAAAGAAGGATAGGATTACTAGGTACTCTGTAAAAGAAGGATAGGATTACTAGGTACCCTGTAAAAGAAGGATAGGATTACTAGGTACCCTGTAAAAGAAGGATAGGATTACTGTACACATATTTAATAGATTGTGACAAATTAATGAAGTAAACCTTGGGGATTGTATTGGAGGACACCTAATAAGTTTTCAGTGTAGGTGGAGTTGAGATAATGATTTGTTTAATAGTTTGTATCAAGGCAGGTACATGGTGAAATTTGCTAAAGTTGTTTTTAACAATTTTATAAAGTTTTGAGTAATCATAGCCAATCTGATTTTGTGATGGCTGGTGATGTTCATCGTTTTTCACTGTTGCAGTCATTACAATTAGGTTATCCTGCTGCAGAGTAAACTCCCAACTCTGGTTGGCGTTTTGTCCTTGGGTCGTGAAGTTATCCTGCTGGCAGGCTACCCGCAGTCAGCCTGAGTTCCAAAGTCTAGGTCCGGTGTCGGTTGCTGTCACCTCCTCCCTGACGTCAGTGCACCAGGGGCATAAAAAATGCAGCCGACGCCATTTTCTTCAGTCTTTTTTGCCGCGTCGTGCCCGAAGCAAAAGCAGTATGCAAGTACCGGTCGGCCGACTCCTGAGATTTTCAAATTCGAATTTCAGATCCAAAGTCTTCATTAAAGCTAAGTACCCCATTGGGGAAATTTTTTTCTTGCACCAGACAGATGTCAGAAAAAGCTAATAATTGTATTTCTTGTGGGAAGCAAATACCTCATAAGGATTTTCATTCTTACTGTATTCCTTGCCTAGGCCCTGACCACGACGTTGCTAGTTGTTGGTTTTGTGCTAGATTTAACCAACGCACTATTAAGCGTCAGTACGATTTTGCATTTCATTATTTTGGCAGAAGATTTAATGCCGTCTGAGCAACCGACTACCGGAGTTTATAAAAAGAGCAAAGAAAAGGACAGGCACCCGAGGTCCAAAACCTATGACAAGGCTTCTGCTAGTCCTGTCGCCGGTTCTCAGTGAGGCGCTTTCGCAGCCCCTGACACCCACTACCTCAGAGCCACAGGCCACTACCGACTCCCACGTGGAGCCGACTAGACTGCTGGAAACTCAAGGTATTGGACACTCAGAAACTATTCCCTCAGATGGGTCCAGAGCCATTGAGTAGGCATCGGCTTCTGAGGGTGTTTTCAGGCCTACACAGTTATATGTAAAACCAACTTCAGCTTCAAAGGCAAAGACTAAAGCAGCTCTAAAGACAAAGAAACAAGTACAGCATTCTCCTGGACAGGCCTCCATGCCTAAAAAACAGATGCTTAAAATGGACGAAGACCTAATTACTTTGATCAGGGGTTCCCATCCCCCTCCTGATAAGAGGCCTAGACAAGAGATAGAATATGCATCTCCAGATCAGGTTTCCATTTCCTCTGATTCCTCTTCTGACCAGGAATATTTTCATCCTCTCTATGAGGATTCTGATGCTGAAGAATCTATTCCTTCAGCCTCTCCTCCTGAGGATTATTCTTTTGGGGAAACCCTGCATACTATGAGGGAGCATTTCCACTGGTTGAGCCAAGATTACTCAGAATCCAAGAAAACACTCAGAGACTTCCTTTTATTACGTCAGCACAGGCCCCTTGCTATCCATTCTGTTTTGGACATTGTAGATGATGTATTTTCAGAGTCCGGACTGTCTCCTGACTCTTTGCCACCAGCTCCTGTTAAGCCAGACAGATACTACAGGGTTCCTAATTCACACAAATTTCTTTATAAAAACCCTGCAGCAGACCCAGAAACTATCTCTCAGGGTCCCAAAGGGGTCAAGGTGTCCACTGCAATCTAATGTCACTGCTTAAACAAAAAATGTTGACAAATTCAGAATGTGCAGAAAACAAAGAAATGCAGGATTTATTGCATGCTGCTGAACAAGTAGGAAAGCATACTTTGCAATGTGGTTTTGATTCTCTAGAGGCCTCTTGCAGGGCCGCTTTTACAGGTTCTGTCATTAGGAGACATGCTTGGTTAAAAGAACAGAATCTGCCTGATCATGTTAAAGCAAAATGATTAGATGCCCCACTACAACATGATACCTTGTTTGGTGTTGAAGTGGAAGAGGTTTTGAAGAAAATGGAGGACAAAGCTAAATCTATGAAAACAGTCAAGGATTTCTTACAGGTACAGCCTCCCAGATTTAGCAGGAACTGGCCTGCAAAGAATTGGTCCTTTCCAGTGTCAGACAGGCCACAAAGAGGTAGATGCAGACGCCCCAGAGGCAGATCACAGCCCCAAGGCTTATACAGGCCTAAACAATGGGGTGCTTCAACCTCAAAAAGCGGAGTAGAAAAATCACAGCCATACAGAAAACAGTCTCAATGACTTTCCCCTGCCAGCACCAAACACTTATCTTCTGGCAGCTCCCTTGGAGGGAAAACTAGCACTTTTTTCTCAAAACTGGCACATGATCACTCAGGACAAATGGGTCTTAAATATCATATCCCAGGGCTATAGGTTCCACTTTCACACCCTGCCAAGGCCAAACGGCATGCCAGACCTGCCACACAATCAATGGGCAGAGGCACAAAAACAAGTTTCATCCCTCATGGCCATGAGGGCCATTCTGCAAGTACCACAGCAAGAGCAGGGATGAGGATTTTACTCAAGGCTATTCTTGGTGCCCAGAAAGGACAAAACCTGGAGACCAATACCGGACCTGTCTATGCTGAACACATTCCTGGACATTCCAAAATTCAAAATGTTAACTCTGCAGCAGCTTCTGCCCATGCTGGGCAAGAAGGCTTGGCTTGTGACTTTAGACCTAAAAGAGGCATACCTGCATGTCCCAATCAGACAATCATGCAGAAGATACCTCAGATTTATAGCTGGCTCAATGCATTACCAATTCTCTGCACTGCCCTTTGGCTTATCTACTGTGCCCAGGGTCTTCACAAAGTGCCTGGCACCAGTAATTGCTTTTTGCAGACAAAGAGGAATTCAAATATATCCTTACTTGGATGACTGCCTTATTCAGGCAGAGAACAAGGACACTCTACTACAGCATCTGGCATTTGTAAAAACATTACTAGCAGGCATAGGGTACACAGTAAACGAAAAGAAATCAAAACTCGTACCCTCACAAGAGATAATGTTCATGGGTGCAAGCTTAAATACAACTGTCTAGATGGCTTATCTCATGCCAGACAAACACAGGCAACTGACTACTTATTTCAAAATGTTGGCAACAAAGACCCAGTTATCCGCAAAAAAAATTCTGCAGGCTTTGGGCTTTATGGCATCCTGCATTCTGCTAATTCCATATGAAAGACTGCATATGAGGAAACTTCAATGGTATCTAAAAAGTGTTTGGACTCAACATTGCCACAGCCTGGAAACAATAATTACCCTCATTCCCTGCCTGCAACAAGAGTTTCGATGGTGGGCAAAAGCCTGTCACCACAACATGGGACAGCCATTCACTTTACCCACAGCCAGGCAGACATTGACAGCAGATGCATCAGATTATACCTGGGCCCACATATGGCAGGAAGATGTATTCAGGGCACATGGTCCACAAGTCAAATGCATCTACATATCAATCAAAAAGAGATGATAGCAGTTCAAAATGCCCTGACAGCCTTCAAGGATCTACTTCATCCAGGACAACTTCTGATAAAGACGGACAATACCACAGTCATGTGGTACATAAACAAGCAAGGGGGCACACATTCCTACCCCCTCTGCAGATTAGCCATGAACTTGTGGAACACAGCATTGACTTACCAAGTACATCTGCAAGCACAATTCCTGCCAGGAAGGATAAATACTCTGGCAGGCGAACTAAACAGAAACCTAATGGATCCCCATGAGTGGAAATTGGATCAACAAGTCTTCAACATGATAACAAGGAAATGGGGATGCCCAGACACAGATCTATTTGCCTCCCCTCACAACTGCCAATTGCAGAGATTTTGCACAAGCAAGCATGGAAAGTGGATGCTCTATCTTTCAGCTGGAAAAACCTAACAGTATATGCCTTTCCCCCTCTGCCTCTCCTCCCCAAGGTACTCCTCAAGGTCAGACAAGAGAAGCCAAAAATTATTCTGATTGCCCCAGACTGGCCCCACCAGCACTGGTACCCAATCTTAAAGAGCTTGTCCCAATGCCCAGCTTGGACACTACCTCAAATTCCTCACTTATTGACTCAACAAGACAGCCAGATACTGCACAGCCAACTCAGGAACCTAAACCTGGCAGCATGGCAGATAATGTAGCCATTCATGACACACCTCTTTCTAAAGCAGTTATGGATGTTATTTTGGAGGCCAGGAGGCCTAGCACCAGAAAATCTTATGCAGAAAAATGGAAGAGATTCTGTGCTTGGAACCAGGCACAAGGTATTGACATGATTGTTCCAAATATTCCTCAGATTTTGCAATACTTTACTGAGATGCTGGATAAAGGCCTTTCCTTTTCATCCATTAAAATTCATGCCTCTGCCATTTCAGCTCATTACAATACAGAACCACCTATTTTTTCTCATCCATTGCTAAGGCAGTACCTCAGAGGGGCCAAAAACATAAGACCCCCAAGGAGAGCACCAGTACCTGCATGGGACCTCAACTATGTCTTGGAAAAACTTACACTGCCTCCCTTTGAGCCAGCCTCTGCAGCTGATATAAAATTCTTATCCTGGAAAACAGCTCTGCTTCTAGCAATAACCTTCACTAGACGAGTCTCAGAGTTACAGGCACTCATGGCTGTGGAACCTTTTATCATTTTCCATCCAGACAGGGTTTCTCTGAAGACAAATCCTACATTTATGCCTAAGGTAGTGACCAGTGTGGCCCTTAACCAAACAATTCACTTGCCTACCTTTTACCCAAACCCAGAGAATAAGGGTGAGAGACTTCTGCATTCTTTGGACATTCACAGACAGCTACGCTTCTACTTGGACAGAACCAAAGCTTTCAGAAAGAATGAACAACTTCTAGTAGCATATGCTGCAGGATCACAAGGAAAGCCTATCTCAAAGCAGACTATTTCAAAGTGGATAGGCCACTGCATTCATTTCTGCTATTCACAGCATGCCAGATCAGTGCCTAAGGACATTAGGCCACTTTCCACCAGAGCAGCAGCCACTTCAGCAGCCTTCCTCAGAGGAGTACCAACCAAAGACATCTTAGAGGCTGCAACTTGGAGTTCAGTGCATACTTTTACAAAGTACTATCACTTACTTCTCTATTCTAAATCCAGGGCAGGCTTTGTCACTGCAGTTCTGCAGGGCCTCATAGCCTCTCCTAATCCTATTTAGCACCAGCCTCCCAACCATAGCTTTGGGATTCAACCCAATTGTAATGACTGCAACAGTGAAACACGATGAACATAGTACAGTTGTGTACCTACCATAAATGAAGATGTTCGAGTGTATTCACTGTTGCAGTCCAGGTTACCCTCCCACCATCCCCCTTTTCCTTGCTGGGACTTATCTATACTTCTCTATTCTATACAACCTATGTGGTGTATTTGCTTGTAGATAAAGGAAAAGTTGTTTTTTGGTTATCCATGCTTTTTGGCATTAGTGAGCCTACCATTTTAGGGGCACCTGACATCTGGAGCAAGAAAAACTGAATAAAATGGCGTTGGCTGCATCTTTTATATCCCTGGCACACTGATGTCAGGGAGGAGGTGACAGCAACCGATGCCGGACCTAGACTTTGGAACTCAGGCCGACTGCGGGTAGCCTGCCAGCAGGATAACCCAGTTGTAATGACTGCAACAGTGAATACACTCGAACATCTACATTTATGGTAGGTACACAACTGTAATTTCTATGTTGCAAGTGTAAAATTGGAAAAGGTGTTTTTAGCTGTGGGTAGAGTAGAGTGAGGTCTAACTGAGATGTGGTCATTTTTGTTTCAAGGGTGAGTAAGCTACTTTTTTAACAGTAGCAGTTTTTAGGGGATGCGAGCTACTTGACAGTATGCTGGCATTCCTTACTAGAGAAAGGACACTTATATCTTTCTCTCTTTTATGTTTCCAGGCAAATTGTCATTGAATATTGTGAAGTTCTAGTCAGTTTCTGAGAGCATTGTTGAATCTTACTTTAAGTATCTTTTCATCATTTCTGTTATGGTAAGACTATTGTCCTTGAGGGTGCTAAGAAGTAAAACTGCCTTTGTGTTAACTGGGAGTCGCTTAGCTTTTGCAATAGTTGGAAAAGTGGTGCTCATTAATGAAGCTTAGAAGGATGGATCTGAGAATCATACTCTCTGTCTTTTGTAGGGCAGCTAAGGTTTCTGTTGATTAGGGTTACCACATGTCCCTCTTTGGGAAGTTGTGTCCTGTGGAAAAAAAAATAGAACAATCACAAATGTGGTAACATTTTAGTGTTCTTCACTAGTGGCCTAAAACTGTTATTTTCTATCTGAAACATCTAAATGTCATATGAACTAGCATAAGCAACTCAAATGTTACAAGAATTAACTTTTATTTGGGCAAAAAAGTGAAATGTTGTCCTTTGCACTGGCCATGGATATGGTTTGTCATGCAAAATCTCACATTTCTACAAAGAGTGTCCCAATTTGGACATTTGAAAGGATGGCAACCCTATTGTTGATGAAAAGGCAGTGATAGAAAAGGAAGCAGTATTCTAATATTTATTGCAGTACATTTATGGCAACTACAGTTAGAAGATATGAAACTGTATAGGTGACTAAAGGAGGCATTCATAAGTCCCATGAGACGAGAGCCACTACACCCCTATGCAATAACACTGATTGCAGGTTATTTGCACTGCACCCCTATGCAGTAACACTGATTGCAGGTTATTTGCACTACACCCCTATGCAGTAACACTGACTGCAGGTTATTTGCACTACACCCCTATGCAGTAACACTGATTGCAGGTTATTTGCACTACACCCCTATGCAGTAACACTGATTGCAGGTTATTTGCACTGCACCCCTATGCAGTAACACTGATTGCAGGTTATTTGCACCGACTATGTTAATGCAAAAACTACTGATATGAAACATCCACTTTCAGGAAATGCAGACATTTGCTGAAGTACCTGTGAAATGATACTTGAAAATGTAAATGCTCATATAATTTTGGATGTATTCAGATATTATGGACAAATGTGGCTTTCCATAAGCATGTTAGAAGTATTTAGACATATGTAAGCCAAGCAGTGTGCAATGCAGCTATTTATATTATTATTTTTTTTTAAATATAAGTTTTATATGTTTTCTATAAGGGTATGGACATCCCAATTGGTTCATTGAAAGAGTGGAAAAGGAAGAGAGGAATAACTGAAAAAGTAGAAATATAACAAATAGGGACACACAGAGTATATATATATATATATATATATATATATATATATATATATATATATATATATATATATATGGTGTTGCAGGTGGGAGAAGAAGGGTTCTGTATTTTTGTGGAGGATTGACACCATATTTTTCCAATATTTTATGTAAGAGGGTCGTTTGGGTATGAAGAGAAGTTCCTCACAAAAATATACTGCTCCTCAGGACCTCAAAGATTTCTACTGCCAGATGGTGTTGCAGTAGATGACCTAAGTATTTAGGGGGTGAGGTGGTCATGGATGACCAGATCAGAGAGTGTTACACCCACCGAAGGACATCCTGGACTGACTGAAGCTGTCTCTTCACTATGTACTCTACTGCATCCTCAACCATGTCTGGAAGCTAGCAGTCTGTATGGCTTGCCATGTGGCATCATTCCAGTCTACATATAGGACTGGTGCCACCTCCACGACCCTGTCAGGATGTCCCTGGTTGGGCAGCGGGTGACTGTTCCCTGACCTGGGAGGAACATGGTTGGACTGCTCCTAGGACTTATGGACCTGTGTAAAAATTAACTTGAATGGAAGAGAAAGGTAAGACAAAGAACTGTATAATTAAAATACAAAAAAAGAAGAGAGGGAGGGTAGAGAGATAAGAAATGGAGGCAATAAGCTGACTCATAATCTAATACATCAGTATATTCTTTATTAATATTTAATTCTTATTTTTTGCTAAATATTTATTAGGAAATAATCTGGGTATTTGTACTGGAAACCTGTGATAGTTTTTACTTTTGCAATCTACTGATAAGGAGATAAGCTGGTGTAACATAAGAAAATGTAAACATTTTGAATATCTAGCTGAAATGGATTGTACTGCACTGTGGTATTGCTACTTCTCCTACGCTTGTGCATGAATTACTTATGTATTTGCACTTATAAAATAAATAAAACAAATCAATTTAACATATTTCTTTGGGGAACAATACTTTTTATTTCAGGATCATGATTGCATACTCTTGAGTGACTTAGGTAAGTCTTTTTAGGCATCTTTGCCCTTGTGGGGTATTGTCGGTGATCTCCTCTTCAGCTGCGTAAACAAGATACATAGGAAGATTACTTACATGTCATAGATGTTTGTTTTCAAATCCATGCTCAGATTTATTAACCAACAAAGTGTTTCATTTATTTTTGTACTGAATCTGTGAGCTTACTTATGTATGCAAAATAATATGGCCCTAGAGCTCTTACAACCATAGCCATATTTATCCCGAGTTGCCCCAGTTGTTGGTGGTTAGGTGAGTGAAGTTCACAGAGGTCAGGGTCTATGGTAGTTGATACCAACTTCCTCTGTTCAGGAGGGACATGGATGCCACCCCAGGAGTAAATTTGCAGTCACCCATCCATTGATCTAGGTTGCATTTGAAGAGGGTCAGGGAGGGGCTTTGTTTCACATGAATTGGAAGATTGTTCCAGAGAAGTGTCAGTCTCTGAGAGATGTACCTATCTCTCCAGCATGACCTATTCATGTCAGAGGCTAGATTAAGATCCCTGGACTGAGTGACCCTCATGCAGTTTGATTTACTAATGTGTAACATTTCTGTCAGGGCCAGGTCAGAGACTACCCTGTACGCCAGGCACAGGTCACCTCTTAGCAGCCTGTAGGATAGAGAATACAGTGACAGGACTTTCAGTCTTTCTGCATAAGACTTGTTTTGTATACCATGTAATTTCTTGGTGAGAAACCTTTGGATCTGTGGTCTCTCCAGTTGTTGCATGTGTCTGGTTAGATGCATGCAAAAGGGAGCATTGTACTCAATTTTTGAGTTTGTTATATTATAACTTCCTTAGATCTAGATATGATGCATTTAATTATAAGACGTGTCACACAGAAGGATTTCCTTATTGCGGTGGATATGTGATGGGGGGAGTGTGTCCGTATGGTTTGTGATGTAAAATGCTTTCAACTAGGATTGCTTCAGTGTGGTTTGTTTTCATTTATATAAATGTATGACTGCTTATGTCATAAGTGATGGTTCAATAAAGATGTTTCTTCTTTAAAAAAGGGGCAGAAATTGAATAATTTACATAAGGTTGCTTAGGTTGTATGGTATATAGCAATATATGTGAAGCATAATGTTTGTTAATTTTAACTTAATACAGTTTGATTACTTTTGTAATGTCACAAGTGATAATTCAGTAAAGGTGTTTAAAAAAAAAGTTTAGATTTCTATCAACCTGAGTACCCAGATCATGTACCACTGAGTCTATTTTTTTTTGGGGGGGGGGGGTTGCTGAATATAATGTAATTAGCAGAGATGTTAGTTTTCTCAAAGGGAATAATAATGACTTTTTTGCATTTAGCTTTAATTTGTGGCTTTGGCACCAGTTATTTGCCTGTGTTAACCCTGCCTGCAGTATATTAATATCACTGGCAGACTCGATGATTGCTCCCGATTTGCAAATCATCAGGGAACTTGATCAGCCACATTCCATTCACGTTTGCTTGCACTTGTGAGAAATAAATTCCAAACAGTAAAGGGCCCAGCACAGAACCCTGGGGTATGCCACTGGTTACTGGTCATTTGCTAGAGGTGGGTTAATTCCCAATTGGGAGAGTTTCTCTTCAATACCTGGGTAAGGGATTGTGTCAAATGCCTTGGCAAGGCCAAGACAGGTGATATGCATGTCTTTCCCTCATCCAAGGCCTTTGTGACTTTCTCGAAGAAAGAGTCAACCATGTTTAACAGGTTTGATCTACTTTTAGCAAATACAAACTGGGTTGGGTCCAGAGTTTGGAGATTACCTATGCCCTTGTTATTAAGGTCCATAATGATTCTGCCCATGGCCTTGCAGAAGAGGCAAGTCAAACTTACAGGCCTATAACTCCCAGAATCGTTTGATGGTTCCCCTTTGTGCAGAGTGATTACAGTTGCTGTTCTCCATTCTGCTGGAACATAGCCAGTTCACAGGCTGTGGTTAAACAGGGAGCGAAGTGGCTGTGCTGTGTCATATTTTAAGTTGTTTAAAAGGCAACCTGGGATGTTGTCTGATCCCAGTGATGCCGTGTTTTTGACTTGGCCTTGGAGACCACTGGGGATGACCTGCTCTACTGAGATAATAGGCTGAGGAATGGTAGCAGGTATACTTTGGGGGATGACTGGAGGGGATGGGGAGGTGAAGTTTGTTCCAAATCTGTCAGTTAGCAGATTGGCTATTATGTCTGGTTGAGTATTGGTGGTATCATCCACAACTAATTCAGCTGGGTATTCCCTTTTAGATTTCGGACTTAGTTAAAATGCTTTGTAATTATCTCTCTATCTCCTAATTCAGCTGGGTATTCCCTTTTAGATTTCGGACATAGTTAAAATGCTTTGTAATTATCTCTCGATCTCTAATTGGTTTATGCTAGAGAGGGTTTTCTTCCTCTGCTAAGCCAGCTCCCTCTTGTTGTTGGACATTAGATTCTTTCTCTTGTTGTATAGCCTGTTTATACTAGAAGTCCACCAGGGTGGATTGTACTTGTGCAAGTCCTGGTTTTAATCTGGTCAGGTACAGATGATTCTATACAACTGCTTAAGTGGTTATGCAGAGCACTGATGTACACTTCTGCATAGGAGTCTGTATTATCTGCATTCGATGGGGTTTGGAAACTTTTTATACCATAACTTAGTAGGAAGTAATTTGTCTCTGAAAAATTCTTAAGGATTTTTGAGCTTTATGGGGTATCTAGTCTTATAATGAAACTGATTTATGGTCCAATCTTACCAGGGAGGACATCACACGGGGGACATTGCTCTTCTATGTTAGTGAGTATAGCGAGTACTATTTCCAGGGCATTTGAGCCTCTTGTGGGTGAGCTGACTAGCTGCTCCAGAGTATTTGCATTGACAAAGTACAAGATCCCCTGAGCCAGCATGCCTTGGACATGTATGTTTCCCAGTCAATGGCAGGATAATTAAAATAACCCATAAGTAAGGTGTTGGGCTGTATGGCAAGTGATTCCAGTAAGTCTAGGTGTGCTGTATGCCTTTTCTGTTTCATGGTGGGGGTCCTATAGCTGGCTATTATGTCGTAGGGATCTTTGCCTGTAGTTAATTGAACATGGAGTAGCTCAAGAGAGTCATACTGTTTGACCAGTCTAGTGGTGTACTTATCCTTAGTGAAGATGGATACACCTCCTCTTTTGGTTCTTTTATGCTCAGTTTATAGTCTGGGTGAAGAGAAGGCATTGTAGCTCTGCATGGTTGAGTTGCTTTCCATGCCTTTGAATTATGTTTCAGTGACTGCCCAGACATCAGCACCTTCCACAGTAAGGAGTGCTTGTAGGAAGTGCAATTTCTTGTTTAGACTCCTGGTGGATTTTGTTATGTTGGGAGCTTGGTTGTTTTGACATTATCTAAAAAAGCCACATAGAGATGGCTATTGCCTTTGCCAGTATCCAAAAGCCTAGAGGAGACAGGTACAGACCATCTCTGGCAAAGCAACATAGCTTGTCGACAATGTCTTCCTAGGCTGACAGATAGTGGATCCCCTTGGAGTGACAGCAGAAACTAAGCCAATTGTTAAAATCAATCATTTTGTGTTTGTATTGTGGCATCATTTTGGAGAAGGTAAAATGCTGCTTATACCTGCCTGTGACACACAGCCTGAGAGCTCAGTCATGTCTGACTTCATACAGTCCAGTGAGGTATGTGTCATGTCATTCATCCCAACATGGATTATGACGGAGTCATACTCGTATTTCTGGTTGACTGACTTCATGGATCCTGGCACCTGACAGCCAGCTTACTGCAACATGGTCCTTAACCAGCCTGGTGAACAGAAAATCTATGTGTCTCACAATGGAGTCACCTGTGACCAATAAATTAAGTTTTGTGGTGTTACGTCTTATGAGCTTATTTGTTGAGACACTCGTGTGTGTATTATAATGTGTTGTGGTTGTTTTTTTTTTAGTGTTATGTAAATGCACTTCATGATCAATATACTCGCACCGGTTGCAAATGTTACATGTGCAAGTCCTTTTCTTATTTGAGTTCCTGATGTGGGAACAGATTATTCGTATGTCTTTGAGGTTTTTTTCCTCTTTCTTACTATCACTGGTAACAATTACAGGAACATTCAAAACATATTAACAACAACAATCAAACTAAGAGAAGAACTGAAGTTGTGGCAAGCCAGATTCCAACAGTAAAAACTATAATACCATAAGCTCTTTCATCCCCTAAAAAATCGGACTTCACTAGAGTTAAAAACATGCCCCCTTCCAAACTTAATTTTGTACTTAACCAATCCCAAGGTGATAGGATGCCTAGGTCATGTAATTGTGATTCTGTGAATGTTGCTTATGTGGCCACTTGTGCTTCATGTTGAGACTTTTATGAAGGCTTAAAGATAGAATTTATGAGCTTGTGCGTGACATTGCAAAAAACACTAACACTGTGTTTAACCACTCTGCAGTATGTATGATTTTTAAGAGATTTACTTTTTTGTGATTGATAGTGGTAAGGAGTGAGAGAGAGGGGCGACTTAAACAATGTATTAGTGCAGAGAGAATTGATCTAGCAATTGCATTTGAATGCTTGTCATGAGTCTGATATTGATGGTGTTTCTATTTCTAGAATACTAAAATGAAAAGCCATGGCTGTTTCATTTTTGTTACATGTGGCCACATAATTATTGATTCTTAGGTAAAATGATTTCACCTTTTTAGGTTTTGATTACATTCATTCTTTGAGCTGCATGTATATTCACATTTTTATTTATCTATATTTGCGAACTGAGAGATATGATGTTTCTGTCTTGAAGGTGTATATATATTTTTTGGTGGTTTTGTCTTTAAGAAAACCTGGAAGCAATGAACATTAAATGGAACTCAGCTTGTGGTTGGTTAAGCAGGAAATTAAATAGTGTTTTACTGATGGAATCTAGTTTGCTGTAGTCTGAACAATTTCAGGTAACCCACTTACAATGTTCCAGTTGTTCTCAACCAGTGACCTAAAAGCATAGCCAATCAGTGGAGGATTTTACTAACACAGATGTTATAAAATCATTGTTTCTCTTTTGTTGATCACTACTTCTTCCATAAGTCTATGTTCATAGGCTGACAGGTAAGCACTAGGCTAGCTGTCCTTACAAGCCGTTTTAAGCTTAGACAATGTTCCTCTCTGTGCTCAAAAATAACCTATCCCACTTGGTTATAGATTGACCTTACCCATCTCATGGCCAATAATTACATATTACTCCTATTGAGAATAACTGGGATCATACAATAGATAATTTGAGTGGAGCCCTGAATGGGATAAAGCATTTAGGAGTTGTCTATGTCCAATAGTACTACAAGGGGCAGTCATGTAGTACGTTTTCTATTTCCCATTCATAGCTCTGCTTGAAAACAGACAGGAACAAACTTTGTTTTATGTGGACAGGGAGTCTGTTCCACAGCACTGGTATCCTCTGCAAAATATACTTGTCCCCTCCAACCATTATGTTGATGTTGCAGAAGAGGTTTAGATCCTTAGACCGAAAATTTCTAATATCATTTGATTTGTTGAGGATTTGAAGATGCCTTGTATGCAAGATACAGTTCAACTTTAAGGAGTTTGTAGGATACAATGTATAGTCATATTGACAACACTCCCCTAAGAGTCAGCCTAGCAGTCAGGGACTCTGGGGCACACACAGTAATCTAGCCTTTCACCATCACATGTCTACAGTAGTGAGGAAATCATTCCACATTGTATAACTTATGTATGGCATCTAGGTCCAAGGAGGTCATTGTTCCACTGTATTTAGTGTTCACAAGACCTGTCATTGAGTACAATGCCCCCTTTGGTATGTACCTAACCAGGCACATTTGACAATTGGAATGTCCATAGAGTTCCTCACTAAGAGAGTACAGAGCATAAGTATCATGTCCTGTGCAAACCGCCTCAAAGCCCCATCCAATACAGAGCATACATAACATGTCCTGTGCAGACCGCCTCAAAGCCCCATCCAGTACAGAGCATAAGTAACATGTCCTGTGCAGACCGCCTCAAAGCCCCATCTAGTACAGAGCATAAGTAACATGTCCTGTGCAGACCGCCTCAAAGCCCCATCCAGTACAGAGCATACGTAACATGTCCTGTGCAGACCGCCTCAAAGCCCCATCCAGTACAGAGCATACGTAACATGTCCTGTGCAGACCGCCTCAAAGCCCCATCCAGTACAGAGCATAAGTAACATGTCCTGTGCAGACCGCCTCAAAGCCCCATCCAGTACAGAGCATAAGTAACATGTCCTGTGCAGACTGCCTCAAAGCCCCATCCAGTACAGAGCATAAGTAACATGTCCTGTGCAGACCGCCTCAAAGCCCCATCCAGTACAGAGCATACGTAACATGTCCTGTGCAGACCGCCTCAAAGCCCCATCCAGTACAGAGCATAAGTAACATGTCCTGTGCAGACCACCTCAAAGCCCCATCCAGTACAGAGCATACGTAACATGTCCTGTGCAGACCGTCTCAAAGCCCCATCCAGTACAGAGCATATGTAACATGTCCTGTGCAGACCGCCTCAAAGCCCCATCCAGTACAGAGCATACGTAACATGTCCTGTGCAGACCGCCTCAAAGCCCCATCCAGTACAGAGCATACGTAACATGTCCTGTGCAGACCGCCTCAAAGCCCCATCCAGTACAGAGCATAAGTAACATGTCCTGTGCAGACCGCCTCAAAGCCCCATCCAGTACAGAGCATACATAACATGTCCTGTGCAGACCGCCTCAAAGCCCCATCCAGTACAGAGCATAAGTAGCATGTCCTGTGCAGACCGCCTCAAAGCCCCATCCAGTACAGAGCATAAGTAGCATGTCCTGTGAAGACCGCCTCAAAGCCCCATCCAATACAGAGCATAAGTAACATGTCCTGTGCAGACCGCCTCAAAGCCCCATCCAGTACAGAGCATACATAACATGTCCTGTGCAGACTGCCTCAAAGCCCCATCCAGTACAGAGCATAAGTAACATGTCCTGTGCAGACCGCCTCAAAGCCCCATCCAATACAGAGCATAAGAAACATGTCCTGTGCAGACCGCCTCAAAGCCCCATCCAGTACACAGCATACGTAACATGTCCTGTGCAGACCGCCTCAAAGCCCCATCAAGTACAGAGCATAAGTAACATGTCCTGTGAAGACCGCCTCAAAGCCCCATCCAGTACAGAGAAAAAGTAGCATGTCCTGTGAAGACCACCTCAAAGCCCCATCCAGTACAGAGCATACGTAACATGTCCTGTGCAGACCGCCTCAAAGCCCCATCCAGTACAGAGCATAAGTAACATGTCCTGTGCAGACCGCCTCAAAGCCCCATCCAGTACAGAGCATAAGTAGCATGTCCTGTGAAGACCGCCTCAAAGCCCCATCCAGTACAGAGCATAAGTAGCATGTCCTGTGAAGACCGCCTCAAAGCCCCATCCAGTACAGAGCATAAGTAGCATGTCCTGTGAAGACTGCCTCAAAGCCCCATCCAGTACAGAGCATACGTAACATGTCCTGTGCAGACCGCCTCAAAGCCCCATCCAGTACAGAGTATAAGTAACATGTCCTGTGCAGACCGCCTCAAAGCCCCATCCAATACAGAGCATAAGTAACATGTCCTGTGCAGACCGCCTCAAAGCCCCATCCAGTACAGAGCATACGTAACATGTCCTGTGCAGACCGCCTCAAAGCCCCATCCAGTACAGAGCATATATAACATGTCCTGTGCAGACCGCCTCAAAGCCCCATCCAGTACACAGCATACGTAACATGTCCTGTGCAGACCGCCTCAAAGCCCCATCCAGTACAGAGCATATATAACATGTCCTGTGCAGACCGCCTCAAAGCCCCATCCAGTACAGAGCATACGTAACATATCCTGTGCAGACCGCCTCAAAGCCCTATCCAGTACAGAGCATATATAACATGTCCTGTGCAGACCGCCTCAAAGCCCCATCCAGTACAGAGCATACGTAACATGTCCTGTGCAGACCGCCTCAAAGCCCCATCCAGTACAGAGCATATATAACATGTCCTGTGCAGACCGCCTCAAAGCCCCATCCAGTACAGAGCATAAGTAACATGTCCTGTGCAGACCGCCTCAAAGCCCCATCCAATACAGAGCATAAGTAACATGTCCTGTGCAGACCGCCTCAAAGCCCCATCCAGTACAGAGCATACGTAACATGTCCTGTGCAGACCGCCTCAAAGCCCCATCCAGTACAGAGCATATATAACATGTCCTGTGCAGACCGCCTCAAAGCCCCATCTAATACAGAGCATAAGTAACATGTCCTGTGCAGACCGCCTCAAAGCCCCATCCAATACAGAGCATAAGTAACATGTCCTGTGCAGACCGCCTCAAAGCCCCATCTAGTACAGAGCATATGTAACATGTCCTGTGCAGACCGCCTCAAAGCCCCATCCAGTACAGAGCATAAGTAACATGTCCTGTGCAGACCGCCTCAAAGCCCCATCCAGTACAGAGCATACGTAACATGTCCTGTGCAGACTGCCTCAAAGCCCCATCCTTGTATTTTGTCTCCTACAGGCTGTTGAGGAGAAATGTATGCTTGGCATACAATGCATTGTCAGATCCCATCTTGATGGATCTCTTCCATGTCCGTAAAATAAACAGTACCAGAATTACCCATTCTAAATACTTGAGCCTTGCCTGTGATTTAAATAGGACCTGCTGGAAAGACAGGCATGTCTCTGAGGGACTAACCGTTCTCCGGAACAGGCTCCCCATCCACATAAAGCAGAGTTCCTCCCTAACCCAATTCAAGTGGCATTTGGACAACTGGATGTGTAAAAGGAAATTCATACCTGGATTGACAATTATGCCTCTGATGGACACAGGCAAACTAAAACTGATTCACCTCCTAGGCCCCTGCTAGTAAATGTTTCATCTTCCAAGACATTACTTACATACATCAAGGGTACCATAACTTGTCAGAGATTTGAGATCCATGGCTAGGCTTAAAATGCCCCTTGTGGTCATTTGCCTAGGACACACCTATGAACCTATAGTGACAGGGCTTTGACTCAGTCCATGTAGGACATCTTCTTCTTCAGATCTTGTATCCTTTTAGTAAGGCATCTCTGAGGGTATTCCATTTGATGCAGGTGTCTCAACAGATACATGCCAAAGGGGGTATTATAGGTTCATAGGTTACTACTAGGTTAACTGCCCTTGTTGGTCATTTTAACCCTAGCCAGTTACCCCATGTGAGAATCAAACCCTGCACCTTATGTGTGTAAGGCAAACACCTTAACTAGTATACCAACCTCCCACCCTTATATTTAATGATTGGCCTAATGAGGGCTGAGTAAATGGGGACAATGACATCTTTAGATCTAGACACAACTCCTTGGTTTAGTAAGCTGTACAATATAAAAGGACATACTTACAATAGATACAAGCTGATCAAACATTAGGTAACTGTCCACTAGAGGTCCCAAATCCTGAAAAACTTGGTCAGCTAATAGGGGTGTATTGTCAGTGTGGTCGTTCTCTGTGGTAGATGACTTCCCAAAGGGCACAATAATACATTTTTGGCATTTAGTTTCACACCAGATTTTTCTTACCAGTTATTTATTTCAGACCACCCTTCCTTCAGGATGGCTAAGTTATTAGGGGATTCAATGAATGCTCCTAGCTTGCAGTCATCTGCAAACTTAGTCAGCTAGAGCACTTTGGTATAGGTTCATAGATAGGTACAAGGCTATCGGCCCAAGGGCCTATGTAAGCCTAGCCAACAAGGTTCCCTGGCTTACACCACCCAAGAAAGATATTTTCCTGTGCCACTGTCGGGCAGAGACACAGAAGTGATCCCCGGGGTGTATTTCCTATTTCCCATCCACTCATCAAGATTTTTCTTGAAGAGTGCTAATGAAGAACTTTGCTTGACATAGATGGATAGCCTGTTCCAGAGTATGGGAAGTCTCTGGGACAGGAATCTATCCCTCCAGCATGTCCTGTTTATTGTGGTGAAAAGCTTTAGTTCCCTAGAGTGTGTAGCTCAGAGGGATTGGGATTTCTTTAGGTGTAGCATGTCCAACAGCTCTGGGTTTGACATAGCTTTATATGTTAGGCAGAGATCACCTCGGAGTAGGCGATATGCTATGGAGTAAAGCCGGAGTTTTTTGAGGTGGTCAGTTTAGGGCATTTGTTTGAGGCCAGTAATCCTTTTTGTGAGGTACTTCTCTGGCCTTTCCAGCTGCTGCAGATGTCTTGTGAGGTACATTCCAAAAGGGGCATTGTGCTCTGTAATGGGTCTAATGAGTGTCGAGTAGAAGGAAACAATGACCTCTTTTTTCCTGGATGAGAACCCTTTTATGATGAGGTGTGCCACGTAGAAGGACTTCCTGACTACTGTGGTGATGTGACTATCAAAGGAGAGACTACTGTCCACCTGGGTCCCAAGGTGTCTTATCACGCATTCGGTGTAGATTGCTGCCTATGTGATAGTTCATGGGTACAGAGTTTTTACCAAAGGGGATGACACTGCACTTTTTGGCATTGAGCTTGAGGCCATGGCTCTGACATCAGGCATCTGTCTCAGCGAGGCCCTTCTGTAGGATGTCCACATCATTTGGGGACTTGACTATGGCTCCTAGTTTGCAGTCATCTGCGAACTTCATTACCCAGAGGCCCTCTGTGTTAGCCTGTACTTCAGAGAAGTAGATACCAAACAGGAGAGGTCCCAGGAAGGAACTCTATGGTACTCCACTTGTCACTGCTTTGAGGTCAGATTTGGAGTCTGCAACGTTTACAGTGTGGATTCTGTCAGTGAGCCAGTTGGCAACCCATCTTGTGATGTAGGGATTTATACCTAGTTTAGTGAGTTTAGCTATAATTTCAGAATGGGGGATGGTGTTGAAAGCCTTGGCAAGGTCAAGATAGGCTGTGTGAACCACCTTAACCTCATCTACGGCTTTGGTGACTGCCTCAAAGAAGTCAATTAGGTTCAGGAGGCATGATCTGCCTTTCACAAATGCAAACTGGGTGGGATCCAGTGTTTGGAGGTTACCAATGTCTTTGTTTATGAGTTCCATGATGATACGTTCCATGGCCTTGCAGATCAGGCTCATCAGACTAATAGGTCGATAGTTCCCGGGATCAGTGGTGGCTCCGCCTTTGTGGAGTGGGATAACTGTTGCTGTGTGCCATTCAGTGGGCACAAAGCCTGATGTGAGGCTATTATTGAACATGGTGCTTAAGTGGGGAGCCAGTTCATTCTGAAGTTCGTGTAAAACTCAGCCTGGGATGTTGTCCGTTCCCATGGATGCTGTGTTTTTGGCTTTAGAGAGGGCAGCTTTTACCTGCGTAGTTGTGATTACAGGGACTCTGCATTCTTCCTGTATAGATATGGGCCATTTAGGGGGTGAGAGGGGGGTAAAGTTAGCACTGAACCTATCTGCCAGGATGTTGGCAATATCACTTGGTTTTGGAATTTTCGTGCCTTTGTGCTGTAACTCAGAGCAGATAAGGGTGTTGCCATCGAGATTCTTGACATAATTGGCATATTGGCTTTTACTTTAGAAAAATTGGTTTATAAATTGAAGGTCTTTCATCACTGACCTCTCAAAGGGTTGTTTCCTGCTTTTGAAGGATAGCCACCACTCAGAAATTCACTTGACAGCTGAGCACTGTCTCTGTTAAAGAATTCATCCTCATGTTTCAAATTACTTCTTTTCACAAGTTGCCTTTTGGCTATATTTTCTATGAGGAAGTTTGGATGCATGTTCTCATAGGATAAATAAGCATTACTTTGGACAGACATTTTTAAAGATACTAAATAAAAGACACATTAATTTGACATAAACTTTAAAATCTAGAAAATTAAAACATTCTTTGTTGAAACCAAACATGAAATCTAAATAATTTAAGTATAACATAAATCCCTCAGATTCTGCCAATTTACCTTTCTATAACACAAAATATCATCTATGAAAAATTTGTAAAAAAAAAAAAAAAAAAAAATAGAAGTTGCACAAACTGATACTTAAAAGTATGTTAATTTTGCTAACCATTCATCATGGTGGTACAGCGGTAGCGTTGTTGTCTCACAGCAAGAGGTTCTCCTGCTCGATTCATGGCTGGAGTGCCTTCTGTGTGGAGTCTGCATGTCCTCCCCGTGGTCGAGTGGCCTCCAAAAGACATGCATGAATGGGCGTGCCTTCGCTGAAGGTTGGGCGTTGGGCTGGCAACTCGGCACCATAAAAAAAAAAATCTACTGCCAATCATTAGCGGACCAGAGTTCCGTTGTAGCGACCCCTAACCGGGAAAAGATAAACATTCATAAAATTAATGGCTTAGTGAGGGGTCCCTGCTGCTACCATCATTAAACCAGTCAGGTGCTTAATAAAAGTATGATTTAGATTCAATAAAATTATAAGTCAAAATGATATCCAACAATTCCATTATCAATCCTACTTTTTCCTTAGAGAAACAACATTCCTTAAAGAGCTTGTACTATTTCAAGCAAAACATAGTGAGGAATCACAGACTACAGAGATTTGATATCTATTGTAATGAAAATGTCTTCTTCATGAGATGACAATGATAATCTTGATGTAACTGAATGATGGACTCCTAGTAAACATTATCTGAAAAAGTATGTCTACAGAAATGGCAATTGGTTCTGTTGTAGTACCTATACTAGCCACTATAGGTCTTAAAAAAGGCACTTCTAAACTTTTGTGAATTGTAGTTAGACAAAAAATTCTGCTGATTTGCCACCAGGCAACAATTCTAATTATCACTCTTCAACGAGTGATTTAAACAATCTGTAAGCTTTGCAAATTACAGAAACATTTATTCACTAATAATCGTTGCTATCTCTTAGTATCTCAAACATTTGATTTTTATAGTCCACAGATTCCATTACAACTAACAAAGTTCCTTTGTCAGTAGTGGTAATTGAAATGCTGCTGTTCTTATACAGTTTGTTCAAATAAACTCTTTCTTCCTCCATTAAGTTGTAAAACCTGCTAGTAGGTTTGTTAGATTACTGACTATTGTGATCTCCTCCTCTGACTTTGAGCTCTGGGTTTAGATGTGAATAAAAGAAGTAGGTTGGGAAAACAACTGTGACACACACTATTTTCAAATAAACAGTTGAAATTCAGATTCCACACAAAATTACTAAGACTACTAAAGATCTCTAAGCTGTCTGCTTTTCCACCAAGCACAAATGACCAGGCTCTGGTAGTGCACTCAAGTCTCTCATTTAAAAGCCAGCTTGAGAGATTTAATATCTAAAAAGCAGCATGACCTTTTATCACTGCAATGGACTTGTTTCCTTAACATTGTTTTTCCTTTGATGCTGGTTGTTTCATGGTAGTTGTCCATGATCTGCTCCAGTGTTTTCTGTTTCAGTACTTGTATACTGGCAAATCTCAATTGGCTAAAAACATGATCTCTCAAATTTCCTGACTGGTTCTATGCTCCTTCCTCAAATTATTCACATCATTGTTAGCTCCTTCAGCCAATCAATAAGACCTTAGAGGTTTAAACAAATTGGTGCTGCGGTAGCGTTGTTGCCTCATAGCAAGACGTCTCGTTCGATTCTCAGCTAGAGCGTCTTCTGTGTGGAGGCATACGTGAATGGGGTATGCCTTCGTTGAAGGTTGTGCATCAGGGCTGGTAACCCGGTACGTAAAAATCCACTACCAATCATTAGCGGACTGGAGTTCCGCTGTGGCAAAAAAAAAAAAAGGAAAAAAGGGGAAAGCCGAAAGACACAATTAGGAATCCATTACTGTTCACTGCTGCCCTATTTTCAGTATAATCCAACAAAAGTGTTTTTGTAGAAGTCAGACCATTGCCTGTAATAGAAGCATTTGTATCTTGTCTACTAAAAATATAAACAGTTCTGTTTCATACTCACTTTCATCCTATTTGAATTTCCTGAACTTCCTTCTTTTCTTGATAATTTTATGCCGGATGGTTTCAGGTTTAGACTCAAAGTTAACAACTGTAGTTCTAGATTTGAAATTGTCACACTGAGTTTTGTATTCATTCAGTTATTTCCTATTATGATACAACTGAACACATTGCAATTCAATATTTTAGTTAAGATCTTTTGACACCTCACCCAGGCTTCTTAATACTGAGGGCCATCGATACCTTTTTAGCAACTTAAAAAAAACAATAGCCCACTGGAGCTTCTTGAATTTCAAAAATCCTTTTCCAGATTGCCAAAATCTTTCAATAAATATGCAGTTTGCAATAATGCAGACCAGCACAAAAGAGTTATTTTTTCAGGTAAGACTAAGCAATCCGATGACAGTTTATTTAGTGAATTCAGTTCTCACTGATTTGCCAGAAAACCACAAATGTTAAGAGGAACAGACCAAAGGTATGAGCCATATATTCCGTGAATATTTGGACAGTTTAGAGTTATGGAATCAACTCCCTGAATCGGACGTGGTGTATGTGTAGAGATTACAGGCTCTTGCTTGGGTAACACTACCCACCGGGTATACCTACCTGGGCCACACACACACACACACACACACACACACACACACACACACACACACACACACACACACACACACAGGCACACACACAGACACACAGACAGACACACACAGACACACAGACACACACACACACACACAGACACAGAGACACAGTCAGACACACAGTCAGACACACAGTCAGACACACAGTCAGACACACAGTCAGACACACACACACTCCTGCAAATAAAAGAACAAAACTCATCTTACCGGCATGACTCAGGCTCTGGCAGCACCAACAGAACAGCGGCAGCATAACTCCTGTAACACAGAGCAATAAAACAACAAGAACAGCTAGTTTAGTTAGTTTAACTTCTGCGTGTGAATCCACGTTAGAGTGAAAACTCCACTTCATTCATTTTTCTTGACAGGTGTTGCAGCTGTAAAAGTGTGGGGGGGGGGGTCCCCCTGGCTCTATGGTTCCAGTGCCCATGCAAATACAAATAGAAATAACATAAATCCATTTTCTCTCTCCATCCCCCGCTCCCCTCACACACTTACACACACCATCTACACCATCTGAAGAAGTCTGTACTTTCTGGTACATTACCAGTGACAACCATACAATAGGAAGTATATCATATCTAATTTTCAAGGTGGGTAACACCTCATATCCCACAATATTCATTTTGTAATAGAAAAAATACTACTATTTTTAATGTCTAAGAAGTTGCATTATAAACAAAGCTTAAAATACATCAAACGTGCACACTTGGCATAACAGGCAACTTTATATTTTTTTGCAATGACATTTCTAAATTCTGCACAAATGAAGAAAGTGGCTTAAGACTGTCTTACAAAGATATGTTAATGGCTGTTTATATTTGAAATATATATGTAGTGAATAGAGGGCCATGATTAAATTGTAAACTCAGGAAAAATATGCCTTTATTAATCACATTCTTAGTGCAAGATATGATCTTAATACGACCTTGGTGTGCTTAAGAAAAGCATCTTAAGTGTACCAAGGGTGGTGTCCATCAGGTCTCACAATACAGAGTAACAACAGATAGTTGCTGCTACTCACGAACAAGGGCACAAGGTGCTGGGTACATCAGGTCTCATGATATGGAGTAACAACAGCCAGTGCTGCTACTGCTGAACAGGGGCACAAGGCGTTGTGTACATCAGGTCTCATGATATGGAGTAAAAACACAGTGCTGCTATTGCTGAACAGGGGCACAAGGTGTTCCTTACATCAGGTATCATGATATGGACTAACAACAGACAGTGCTGCTACTGCTGAAAAGGGACAGAAGGTGTGGCTTACATCAGGTCACATGATATGGAGTAACAACAGACAGTATTGCTACTAGTGACCATGGGACAAGGCATCAGGTCTCATGATATGGAGTAATAACAGACAGAGCTGCTATTGCTGAACAGGGCACAAGGTGTTGTGTACATCAGGTCTCATGATACAGAGTAATAACAGACAGTGCTGCTACTGCTGAACAGGAACACACAGTGCTGCGTATATCAGGCCTCATGATATGGAGTAACAACAGACAGTGCCGCAACTGTTGAAGAGGGGCACACGGTGTTGGGTAAATCAGGTCTCATGATACAGAGTAATAGACAGTGCTGCTACTGCTGAACAGGGGCACAAGGTGCTGCGTACATCACGTCTCATGAAACGGAGTAATAACAAAGAGTGCTGCTACTGCTGAACAGGGGAAAAAGGTGCTGTGTACATCAGGTCTCATGATACAGAGTAATAACAGACAGTGCTCTACTGCTGAACATGGGCACAAGGTGCTTGGTATATGAGGACTCACGATACGGAGTAATAACAGACAGTGCTGTACTGCTGAACAAGGGCAGAAGGTGCTGTGTACATCAGGTTTCATGATGCAGAGTAATAACAGACAGTGCTGCTACTGCTGAACATGGGCGCAAGGTGCTTAGTATATGAGGTCTCATGATACGGTGTAATAACAGACAGTACTGCTACTGCTGAACAGGGGCAGAAGGTGCTGCATACATTAGGTCTCATGATATAGAGTAATTACAGACAGTGCTGCTACTGTTGAACAGGGGCAGAAGGTGCTTAGTATATGAGGTCTCATGATACGGAGTAATAACAGACAGGGCTACTACAGCTGAAAAGGCACAAGGTGTTACTTACTTCAGGTCTCATGATATGGACTAATAACAGACAGTACTGCTACTGTTGAACAGGGGCAGAAGGTGTTGCGTACATCAGTTCTCATGATACAGAGTAATAACAGACAGTGCTGCTACTTCTGAAGAGGAACAAAAGGTGCTGTGTAGATCAGGTCTCATGATTCAGAGTAACAATAGACAGTACTGGCACAAGGTGTTGTGTACATCAGGTGTCATGATACGGAGTAACAACAGACAGTGTTGCTACTGCTGAACAGGGACAGAACGTACTGGGTTCATCGGGTGTCATGATACAGAGTAATAACAGACAGGACTTCTACTGCTGAAAAGGGGCACAAGGTGTTACTTACATTAATTCTCATGATACGAAGTAATAACCAACAGTGCTGCTACCGCTGAAAAGGGGCACAGGTGTTGTGTCCATCAGGTCTCATGATATAAAGTAATAGACTGTGCTGCTACTGCTGAACAGGGGCACAAGGCATCATGTCCATCAGGTCTCATGATACGGAGTAACAACAGACAGTGCTGCTACTACTGAACAGAGGAACAAGGTGTTGTGTACATTAGGTCTCATGATACAGAGTAATAGACTGTGCTGCTACTGCTGAACAATGACTGCAAACTAGGAGACATAATTGAAACTTGTAACGATGTGGACATCCTACAAAAGGGCCTCACTGAGACAGATGCCTGGTGTCAAAGCCATGGCCTCAAGCTCAATGCCAAAAAGTGAATTGTCATCCCCTTTGGTAAAAATTCTGTACCCATGAACTACAACATAGGTGGTAGTATACTTAACACTGAAAGTGATATAAGACACCTTGGGACACAGGTGGACAGTAGTCTCTCCTTTGATAATCACATCGCCACAGTAGTCAGAAAATCCTTCTGCGTGGCACACCTCATCACAAAAGGTTTCTCATCCAGAAAAAAAGAGGTCATTGTCCCCCTCTACTCATCACTTATTAGACCCATTATAGAGTACAATGCCCCTTTTGGTATGTACCTCACAAGACATCTACAACACTGGAAAGGCTGCAGATATACCTCACAAAGAGGATTACTGGCCTCAAACAGATGCCCTATGCAGACCGTCTCAAAAAACTTCAGCTTTACTCCGTCGCATATCGCCTACTCAGAGGTGATCTCTGCCTAACATACAAAGCTATGTCAAACCCAGAGGTGCTGGACATGCTCCACTTAAAGAAATCCCAATCCCTCAGAGCTACACACTCTAGAGACCTAAATCTTGTCACCACAATAAACAGAAAATGCCAGAGGGATAGATTCCTGTCCCAGAGACTTCCCATAATTTGGAATAAACTACCTATCTATATCAAACAAAGCTCCTCATTAGCACTCTTCAAGAAAAATCTTGATGATTGGATGGGAAATAGGAAATTCACCCAGGGGATCAGCTCTGTGGCTCTGCTTGACAGTGGCACAGGAAAATAATTTTCTTGGGTGGCAAAAGCCAGGGTACCTTTTTGGCTGGACTTGTATAGGCCCCAGAGTTGACAGCCTAGTACCTACCTATGAACCTATGAGTAATAACAGACAGTGCTGCTACTGCTGAAAAGGGGCACAGGTGTTGTGTCCATCAGTTATCATGATATAGAGTAATAACATATAGTGCTGCTATTGGTGAACAGGGGCACAGGTGTTGTGTCCGTCAGGTTTCATGATACCGAGTAACAACAGACAGGGCTGCTACTGTTGAACAGGGACAGAAGGTGTTCCTTACATCATTCTCATGATACAGAGTATTAACAGACAATGCTGCTACTGCAGATCAGGGTCACAAGGTGTTCCTTACATCAGGTCTCATGATACGGAGTAACAACAGACAAGGTGCTGGGTACATCAGGTCTCATGATATGGAGTAACAACAGCCAGGGCTGCTACTGCTGAACAGGGGCATAAGGTGTTGTGTACATCAGTTCTTATGATATGGAGTGATAACAGACACGGCTGCTACTGCTGAAGAAGGGCACAAGGTGTTGGGAACATCAGTTCTTATGATACGGAGTGATAACAGACAGTGATGCTACTGCTTAAGAGGGGCACAAGGTGTTTTGAACATCAGGCCTCATGATATGGACTAATAGACAGTTCTGCTACTCCTGAACAAGGGCACAAAGCCTTGCGTCTATCAAATTGTATGATACAGAGTAACAACAGACTGTGCTGCTACTGCTGAACATGGGCACAAGGTGCTTGGTATATGAGGTTCATGATATGGAGTAATAACTGACAGGGCTACTACTGCTGAAAAGGCACAAGGTGTTACTTACTTCAGGACTCGTGATATGGAGTAATAACAGACAGTGCTGCTACTGTTGAACAGGGGCAGAAGGTGTTGCGTACATCAGTTCTCATGATACAGAGTAATAACAGACAGTGCTGCTACTTCTGAAGAGGAACAAAAGGTGCTGTGTAGATCAGGTCTCATGATTCAGAGTAACAATAGACAGTGTTGGCACAAGCTGTTGTGTACATCAGGTCTCATGATACGGAGTAACAACTGACAGTGCTTCTACTGCTGAACGCGGACCTAAGGTGTTGGGTGCATCAGGTCTCATGATATGGACTAACAACAGACAGGGCTGCTACTGCTGAACAGGGGCACAAGGTGTTCCTTACATCAGGTCTTATGATACAGAGTAATAACAGACTGTGCTGCTACTGCTGGAAAAGGGCACAGGTGTTGTGTCCATCAGGTCTCATGATACGGAGCAATAACATATAGTGCTGCTATTGGTGAACAGGGGCACAGGTGTTTTGTCCATCAGGTGTCATGATACCGAGTAACAACAGACAGGGCTGCTACTGTTGAACAGGGACAGAAGGTGTACCTTACATCATTCTCATGATACAGAGTATTAACAGATAATGCTGCTACTGCTGATCAGGGTCACAAGGTGTTCCTTACATCAGGTCTCATGATATGGATCAACAACAGACAGGACTGCTACTGCTGAACAGGGGCACAAGGTGTTGTGTACATCAGTTCTTATGATATGGAGTGATAACAGACACGGCTGCTACTGCTGAAGAAGGGCACAAGGTGTTGGGAACATCAGTTCTTATGATACGGAGTGATAACAGACAGCGATGCTACTGTTTAAGAGGGGCACAAGGTGTTTTGAACATCAGGCCTCATGATATGGACTAATAGACAGTTCTGTTACTCCTGAACAAGGGCACAAGGCATTGCGTCTATCAGGTCTTATGATACAGAGTAACAACAGACAGAGCTGCTACTGCTGAACAGGGGCACAAGGTGTTTTGTCCATCAGATCTCATGATACAGGGAAATAACAGACAGTGCCGCTACTGCTGAACAGGGGCACAAGCTGTTGCGTACATTGGGTCTCATGTTATGGAGTAACAACAGACATTGCAACTACTGGTGAACAGGAACTCAGGGATCTGTGTACATCAGGTATCACGATACAGAGTAATAACAGACAGTGATGCTACTGTTGAATGGGGCACAACATGTTCCTTACATCAGGTATCATTGATACAGAGTAATAACAGAAGGTGCTGCTACTGCTGAACAGGGGGACAAGTTGTTGCAAATATCGAGTCACATGATATGGAGTAATAGACAGTTCTGCTACTCCTGAACATGGGTAGAAGGGGTTGCATCCATCAGTACTCATTATACGGAGTAATAACAGACAGTGCTGCTATTCCTGAACAGGGTCACAAAGTGTTGCGTACATCAGGTCTCAAGATATGGAGTAATAACAGACAGTGCTCCTACTGCCAAACAGGGGTACAAGGTGCTGTGTACATCAGGTCTCATGATACAGATTAATAACAGACAGTGCTGCTACTGCTGAACAGAGTTACAAGATGTTGTATCAATCAGGTTTCATGATACAGTGTAATTACAGACAGTGCTGCTACTGCTGAACAGGGGCACAAGGTGTTCCTTACATCAGGTATCATGATATGGAGTAATTACAGACAGTGCTGTTACTGCTGAACAGGGGTACAAGGTGCTGCATACATCAGGTATCATGATATGGAGTATTTACAGACAGTGCTGTTACTGCTGAACAGGGGTACAAGGTGCTGCATACATCAGGTATCATGATATGGAGTATTTACAGACAGTGCTGCTACTGCTGAACAGGGGCACAAGGTGTTCCTTACATCAGGTATCATAATATGGAGTAATTACAGACAGTGCTGTTACTGCTGAACAGGGGTACAAGGTGCTGCATACATCAGGTATCATGATATGGAGTATTTACAGACAGTGCTGTTACTGCTGAACAGGGGTACAAGGTGTTCCTTACATCAGGTATCATGATATGGAGTAATTACAGACAGTGCTGTTACTGCTGAACAGGGGCACAAGGTGTTCCTTACATCAGGTATCATGATATGGAGTAATTACAGACAGTACTGTTACTGCTGAACAGGGGCACAAGGTGTTCCTTACATCAGGTATCATGATATGGAGTATTTACAGACAGTGCTGCTACTGCTGAACAGGGGCACAAGGTGCTTGCTTACATCAGGTGTAATGATACGGAGTAATAACACACAGGCATGCTACTGCTGAAAGGGGCGCAAGGTGTTGTGTCCATCAGGTCTCATGATATGAAGTAATAGACAGTGCTGCTACTGCTGACAGGAGCACAAGTTGCTGAGTACATGAGGTCTCATGATACGGAGTAATAACAGACAGTGCTGTTACTGCTGAACAGGGGTACAAGGTGTTCCTTACATCAGGTATCATGATATGGAGTAATAACAGACAGTGCTGCTACTGCTGAACAGGGGTACAAGGTGTTCCTTACATCAGGTATCATGATATGGAGTAATTACAGACAGTGCTGTTACTGCTGAACAGGGTCACAAAGTGTTGCGTACATCAGGTCTCAAGATATGGAGTAATAACAGACAGTGCTCCTACTGCCAAACAGGGGTACAAGGTGCTGTGTACATCAGGTCTCATGATACAGATTAATAACAGACAGTGCTGCTACTGCTGAACAGAGTTACAAGATGTTGTATCAATCAGGTTTCATGATACAGTGTAATTACAGACAGTGCTGCTACTGCTGAACAGGGGTACAAGGTGCTGCATACATCAGGTATCATGATATGGAGTATTTACAGACAGTGCTGTTACTGCTGAACAGGGGTACAAGGTGTTCCTTACATCAGGTATCATGATATGGAGTATTTACAGACAGTGCTGCTACTGCTGAACAGGGGTACAAGGTGTTCCTTACATCAGGTATCATGATATGGAGTATTTACAGACAGTGCTGCTACTGCTGAACAGGGGCACAAGGTGTTCCTTACATCAGGTATCATGATATGGAGTAATTACAGACAGTGCTGTTACTGCTGAACAGGGGCACAAGGTGCTGCATACATCAGGTATCATGATATGGAGTATTTACAGACAGTGCTGCTACTGCTGAACAGGGGTACAAGGTGTTCCTTACATCAGGTATCATGATATGGAGTAATTACAGACAGTGCTGTTACTGCTGAACAGGGGCACAAGGTGTTCCTTACATCAGGTATCATGATATGGAGTAATTACAGACAGTGCTGTTACTGCTGAACAGGGGTACAAGGTGCTGCATACATCAGGTATCATGATATGGAGTAATTACAGACAGTGCTGTTACTGCTGAACAGGGGCACAAGGTGTTCCTTACATCAGGTATCATGATATGGAGTATTTACAGACAGTGCTGCTACTGCTGAACAGGGGCACAAGGTGCTTGCTTACATCAGGTGTAATGATACGGAGTAATAACACACAGGCATGCTACTGCTGAAAGGGGCGCAAGGTGTTGTGTCCATCAGGTCTCATGATATGAAGTAATAGACAGTGCTGCTACTGCTGACAGGAGCACAAGTTGCTGAGTACATGAGGTCTCATGATACGGAGTAATAACAGACAGTGCTGTTACTGCTGAACAGGGGTACAAGGTGTTCCTTATATCAGGTATCATGATATGGAGTAATAACAGACAGTGCTGCTACTGCTGAACAGGGGTACAAGGTGTTCCTTACATCAGGTATCATGATATGGAGTAATTACAGACAGTGCTGTTACTGCTGAACAGGGTCACAAAGTGTTGCGTACATCAGGTCTCAAGATATGGAGTAATAACAGACAGTGCTGCTACTGATGAACAGGGTCACAAGATGTTTTATCCATCAGGTTCATGATACAGAGTAATTACAGACAGTGCCACTAGTGCTGAACAGGGGCACAAGGTGTTCCTTACATCAGGTATCATGATATGGAGTATTTACAGACAGTACTGCTACTGCTGAACAGGGGCACAATGTTTTGGTTATATCAGGTTTTATGATATGGAGTAATAACAGACAGTACTGCTATTGCTGAACAGGGGTACAAGGTGTTCCTTACATCAGGTATCATGATCTGGAGTATTTACAGACAGTGCTGTTACTGCTGAACAGGGGTACAAGGTGCTGCATACATCAGGTCTCATGATGCAGAGTAATAACAGACAGTGCTGCTACTGCTGAACAGGGGCACAATGTTTTGGTTATATCAGGTTTTATGATATGGAGTAATAACAGACAGTACTGCTATTGCTGAACACGGGCACAAGGTGCTGGGTATATGAGGTCTCATGATACGGAGTAATAACAGACAGGGTAACTACTGCTGAAGAGACACAAGGTGTTACTTACTTCAGGTCTCAGAATACAGAGTAGTGACAGACAGTGCTGCTACTGGTGAACAGGGGGCAAGATATTGGTTACATCAGGTCTCATGATATGGAGTAATAACAGACAGTGCTGCTACTGCTGAAATGGGGCACTAGGTGTTGCGTACGTCAGGTCTCATGGTATGGAGTAACAACATACAGGGTTCTGCTACTGGTGAACAGAGGCACAAGGTAGAACTGTTCTTAAAATTGGCAGAATTTCACTCAGATACTCTTATAAACAGAATGCGTGGCAGAATTAAGTCTCTCACAGCATTTTAAGCAACTAGATCTACACAGAAAGTCTGTTTCTGTCTGCAGAAATGTTAAATGCTTTGCTAGCTTTCAAAGGGTTTGTGGCCCTGCACTTTTTTCTGTATTTTATGGTGCATGCATCAAATAAAGGTGCTTGCAGTAAAAAAGAATTATCTGTCAGCAATCATAACCCTTTATTATGTATTTTCATGATGGATTCTGAGCTTCACCTCTCAAGCTTTGCTGTTGTGTTGAATTTGTTGGCAGCCATGTGTCTCCAATACATGATGTTCAGAGTCCCATTTAAAATCCTTTATATGTGAAATGTGTGGGTATGATTAGGAGCAGTCCTTATAGCAGGTGCTAACAAAAAATTGAAGGGATACCACATGTTATGTCTTTGAAATTTGAAATGTGGACAAATTATTATGTGATGCTGGAGGTAAAATGTTTTTCTGAGTAACTCATTTCTCAGGGCCCCCCTATTCCCTCTCTATTCCCCACTGCAAAGTTTCTTTTAGTCCATTCCCCAAACAAAGCTTTTGTGAGTCTGTTAGAAAGCCATCTCTGAGACTTTCTTTAAAGAAGTTTAAGTCCCAGACTTCTTAAAAATGTGCACAACCCATTGTTTAGTTAAAAATGAAATTCTGACTTAGTTTCTTGTGTTTCCCTTTTGGACCTTTTCATTTCCGTTGTGACAGTCACATGTGATTACTTCGTCTGCATACTATTTGGCGACTTAATGCACAAAATTAAAAAGACATTTTGATTTTTATTCTTGTATCTACACAGCAATAGGATTCATTGTCAAAACTAATCAGCAGTCGCATACCTTTCCCTTAAAAATGAGTTACAATATTGTCCAAGAAACACAATTAAGGTCACAGCTTGTGCAAATGGATGATAAATAAAAGACAAATAAGAAAAATATTCCACAGCATCATCCAATGATCCAACGAATAGACAAGGAAGCCATGACAAAAAAATGAACTGTTTGTTTGCTTTTTATTTTGGTAAGCGCCTTTGTAGTGACTAAGCACCACTTCATCAGACCTTTAACTACAGCCATTAGAACACATTTCTTATATATCAATTACACTTAAGTTCACAACCTAACAAAACATTCATCTGATTAAATATTTAGATATTTAAAATTAGTCGGCTTACACCAAGCCACTGATCAGTCATATATATATATATATATATATATATATATATATATATATATATATATGTATGCCACATTAAAAATTACCATACATAAAGCACATAGACACATCTATTGCATCTATGGAATGCTAAAATCAACAAAATAAATTTATATGAAACTAGTCAATCTTTAAAACATGTATAAAACTAACCATTCCTTAAATGTAACTACTTAGAAATTATTCTATTTTTTAAATAAAGCCGCGGTGGTGCAGCGGTAGCATTGTCACCTCACAGAAAGAGGTTCTCCCATTCAATTCTTGGCTGGAGCGCCTTCTGTGTGGAGTCTGCATGCCCTCCCTGTGGTCAAGTGGCGTTCGAAAGACATGCGTGAATGGGCGTGCCTTCATTGAAGGTTGGCTGTCGGGCTGGCACCTCGGCACCGTAAAAATCTACTGCCAGTCATTAGTGGACCGGAGTTCCGCTGTGGTGACCCCTAACCGGGAAAAGCCGAAAGAAGAACAACAACACTTGGCTGCTACTCAATCATGCATTCCCATCAGAAGGTTACTGCATATGAAAAACAAATAGATAAAAAATATATATCTATCTATATTGCACTTACAGATAATTCTATAAATAACATGTTTAGCAATGCATATTTATAAAAAAATTAATCAAACTCAAAAATATATTAATGACTTCTTAATATCACTCCTTGCAAAGTGCTCTGTTCTTTAAAATGGGCTTGATAGGAATTCTATCATTTAAAACTCTGCCCCTGTCTGCCCTCATCCTAATGATGCATTTAGTTTCGGAAGATTCTCTCTGATTTATTACATTTTTCTGTCTTTCATTCTCCATGTTTTTTCAGTCACTAGAAACCTGAAAGTATGTGACTGGCCTTCAAAAGAAATATGCTTCGCCAATGCATTTTTTAGATCTGCATTCCTAATATTTAAAAGATGTTCTCTTATCCTAAACTTAATTTTTCCAATTCTCAAATACAAACCAGAGATTAGGGACATAGTAGGAGAAAGACCTAATTTTCTGTTTAAAAATAAAAAGTCAGTAAAGAGATTCCTGTGCTACAATAAGGATAATACTGGGGTTACCATGGAAGGTAAAGGTACCCTCCCATGTACTAGATGTAACAATGTAGATTTATTGACAGCTGTAGCAAGTTTAGACATATAAATCTAGGAACTGATTTTAATATAAGAGCAGACTGTAATGGTGAGAGTGTAGTATATGTGGCAGTGTGCGACTCATACTCTTGGTTCTATGTAGGCAAACGAGCCATAAAGTGCACAAACTATATAACTAAAACCAAATAAATAATGGTGATGGGTATACAACGAACCATAAAGTGCACAAACTATAAAACTAAAACCAAATAAATAATGGTGATGGGTATACAACGAACCATAAAGTGCACAAACTATACAACTAAAACCAAATAAATAATGGTGATGGCTATAGAACGAACCATAAAGTGCACAAACTATACAACTAAAACCAAATAAATAATGGTGATGGCTATAGAATGAACCATAAAGTGCACAAACTATATAACTAAAACCAAATAAATAATGGTGATGGGTATAGAACGAACCATAAAGTGCACAAACTATATAACTAAAACCAAATAAATAATGGTGATGGGTATAGAACGAACCACAAAGTGCACAAACTATATAACTAAAACCAAATATATAATGGTGATGGGTATAGAACGAAGCATAAAGTGCACAAACTATATAACTAAAACCAAATAAATAATGGTGATGGCTATAGAACGAACCATAAAGGGTACAAACTATATAACTAAAACCAATAAATAATGGTGATGGGTATAGAACGAACCATAAAGTGCACAAACTATATAACTAAAACCAAATAAATAATGGTGATGGGTATAGAACGAACCATAAAGTGCACAAATTATATAACTAAAACCAAATAAATAATGGTGATGGGTATAGAACGAACCATAAAGGGCACAAACTATATAACTAAAACCAGATAAATAATGGTGATGGCTATAGAACGAACCATAAAGTGCATAAACTATATAACTAAAACCAAATAAATAACGGTGATGGGTATAGAACGAACCATAAAGTGCACAAACTATATAACTAAAACCAAATAAATAATGGTGATGGGTATAGAATGAACCATAAAGTGCACAAACTATATAACTAAAACCAAATAAATAATGGTGATGGCTATAGAACGAACCATAAAGTGCACAAACTATATAACTAAAACCAAATAAATAATGGTGATGGGTATAGAACGAACCATAAAGTGCACAAACTATATAACTAAAACCAAATAAATAATGGTGATGGGTATAGAACGAACCATAAAGTGCACAAACTATACAACTAAAACCAAATAAATAATGGTGATGGCTATAGAATGAACCATAAAGGGCACAAACTATAAAACTAAAACCAAATAAATAATGGTGATGGCTATAGAACGAACCATAAAGTGCACAAACTATATAACTAAAACCAAATAAATAATGGTGATGGCTATAGAACGAACCACAAAGTGCACAAACTATGTAACTAATACCAAATAAATAATGGTGATGGCTATAGAATGAACCATAAAGTGCACAAACTATATAACTAAAACCAAATAAATAATGGTGATGGGTATAGAACGGTTTCTTTATTTACTGTTAAGCACTTTTCATTTATCTGAAATAGCAGACTTCATCAGACAACAAACAACAACTAAAACTTTCCTTCTTATATACTTAAAAATGTCGTCATTTCCTTTACAAACAGGAAGTGACATATTCAGTGCTTTTTTTTAAAAACATATTAGTCATATAAAATCTTGTTGCTAAAATACTGATATAATATCTAATCATCTAAGCCAACATGCTCCATGAATAATTATATTGCGGACAATAAATAATTTTTTATATATAAATGTGTGTGTGTGTGTGTGTGTGTGTGTGTGTGTGTGTGTGTGTGTGTGTGTATATATATATATATATTTATTTATTTATATATGAGATCCGTGAATATGTTCGAAGTTCACTACTTCGAACCCCACCTCACCGAGTCCACTTGTTCGAAGTAGTGAAACTTTGAACATTGACTTTGGCAGTCACACTACAGGGCGGAATGGCAATATTCCCTTTTCCCCACTGTAGTGCGGTCTCGTAGTTTGTATATTTAAGTGGGGGGTGTGGGGGGCACAGCCCGAAATAGGGGGTGCAGGGAGGCTTGTCCCCCTGCAAAAATATGTTTTCGTGTTTTGTTTTTTTTTTGAGTAGCCAGGGGAACTAGACTTCAGTGAAAGTGCACTTTCATTTAAGTGGACTTTCGCTGAAGTGTAAGGTCTACTGCTCTATTTCGAAGAAGTGTATTTTCGATGTAAAGCAGTAGACCCATATATATATATATATATATATATATATATATATATATATATATATATATATATATATATATATATATATATATATATATATATATATATATATACACACACATACGCACACAAATATTCATAGATTAAATGAAAAACTTAGTACATCCATCATACTAGCAATGCATTTTCTATGAGACCCAATAATTAATAAACTAGTGAGTGCTATATACTCTTGAAAAGACACAATATGAATATAAACATGCTAACCAATGCCTAAACTGAAAATATTATGAATAATATTCTATTTATTATTATCATTTTTAATAATAATTCCTTACTTATTCACTTTCCTACTTTTATTTCTACTTACTACCTAGCCAATGCCTTTAACTTAAGCATACTATTAATAGTGCAGTAATCATTTAATCCTGACCATACATATGAATGGAGTTGCAGTTGCAAAACCAATTCAGCCTTTTCCAGCTGAATAGTCCAAGGTCCACCCCTATCCTGTTCTTTATTCTGCTGTATTACACAAAACCTGAACAGATGATCTTTAAATTCATATATATCCTTTGCTAATGCATTTGTTAAAATGCCTTTTCTGATTGCATAAATATGCTCATATATTCTCTCTTTCAAGCTTCTAGTTGTTTTTCCTATATAATATGCCCGACATAACTGGCATATGGCAACATAAACTACCATTTTTGTATTACAATTACATTTTCCAGTAATTCTATATTTTCTATTTTTGATCTCAATACATTGCCCTTGGGATATAAAACCGCAGTAGTTACACATGCCACACCTACTCATACCCACGTGCAAGTTATTAGTAGTTTTTTTACAATGCTGTATTAAGTTCTTATGGTTTTTGCCTCTTCTTGCCACCATTTTTAATCCTTCCCCTACCTTTTCTCTGATTTTTACAACCTTAATGACTGCCCAATTCATTATCATGATGGCTTTTACTTCATAAAAATGTGTACTAAATGTTATAAATGCAACTGAGCGGTCATATTGCACTTGTTTAGTCCTTATCGGATGGTTCTTTCCATGGTAACTGAGAATGGGGTTAAAATGTCCATTCTCCCTTTTTATTAGCACTTCATTATGTATGTCTTCCAACATACTTGTTGGATACCCTCTCTTGATAAACATCTTTTTAAGCAACCCACATTCCTTACTAAAATCAACATCAAGTGTTAAGATTTGTGGGGCCCGGACAAATTGTCCTTTTATCACTGCCTTTTTATTTCCTATAGGATGTGAACTGGTCAATTGCAAAAAAAAAAAAAGAATTTGAATAATTCGATTTTCTATGAATTTTTGCTTTGAATGCTTTTCTCACCTTGTCCTAACTTAAATTCACATCCAAAAAATTAATTTCTTGCTTACCAAGATCATGAGTAAACTTTAAATAATCTGTGGTATTATTAATATAGAACAACAAATTACCAAGCATCTCTTCTGTACCTTTCCATACTATAAAAATATCATCCAGGTATCACAAATATAGACTGATATGCTTACTATAGTTGCCATTAAGTACAAACTTTTTATCCCATACTACCATTACTAAATTTGCAAAGATGGTGCACATGGGCAACCCATGGCAACTCCCAGTTTTTGGAGGGCATATTCATCACCAAATGTAATATAATTGTTTTTCAAAACAATATCAAATAAATCAGTATACAGATTAACTTCATTATGTGGTACACCTTGTTCGTAAAAGTATTCTTCTATAGCCTGAATACCCTCCTGATGGGGGATGGTGGACAAAAGGTCTTTTATGTTCACAGTTAAAAACAATGTCTCGTCTGAATATACAGTATTACTTATTAACTCGAAAAAATGTCATGAGTCCCTACAAATTTGTGCTTGTTTTTCTTTTTCCTTTTGGAAATTGGTGAGAATTACATCCAATGCATAATGTCAATCCTTAGAATTTCTTAGTTCTGATTGCATTAGGGTTTTATGTCAATTATTGTTCACACTTCTAAGAACATAAATCCAAGGATGAGTCCAACAAAAGAATAAAGTTATTAAATTAAGTTTGTCATTCAAACATAAAAAGGATTTCAGTAGAATCTGAATCATACCGCAAATGCTTTCTATTTAAAAGTCACAGTCATGTGATCAAACAGCATGTCAGCTGATCATACTGTTCAGTATCATTTAAAAAGATAGACCTCTCTAAAAGATTGCAAGATAAATTAAAATAGATTGCAATAAGTGTTTTTATACATTCCACAAATAAGAGTTTATTTTCATAGACATTTTGAATTTATTCATTTTTATACATTCCACAAATAAGAGTTTATTTTGATAGACATTTTGAATTTATTCATTTTTATACATTCCATAAATAAGATTTTATTTTCATAGACATTTTGAAGTTATTCACAGCTAAAATCATGCAGACTATATGCTGCTTTTTGTTGTTTGTTCTTGATTTTTGTCCGGAGTATAATTAAATAATCCACACAAAAGATGCTGAAACAAAAATAGTCATACTTAAATAAGGATAACAAATAAAAATAGTGAACATTACTTAGCAGCCCCTAAAATTAAGATGTTAGCCATAGAAATGTCATTGTCTGCTTAAATTGTAGCAATAAGTCTTAATTGTCACATGGCCTCTCTGTATGGTCACCCATGCTCTTCTCAGTAGCATAAACACCTTTTTTTAGTTAAAAAATAAATAAATAAAATGTTTAAAATATTTGCCTGTTAAGGAGTGATTGTATAGGGCACAGTTCATACTACTATACCTTATATCAAGTGCGTGTTCATATATTCTGTCCTTCAACCTCCTTTCTGTTTTACCAGCATATTAAACTTCACATGATATGGAGTTCATTAAATAAATCCTCCCCCTGGTATTATAATACCTGTTCCTGCTAAGATTCTATGGTAACCACTCAGGGAAATGCTGGAATGTTCAGCAACAGGTCTATAGTATCTACAACATCCACACTTTTTCATGTGAAAAGTGTTGGTGAAATACTTGTTTATAACAATGTGGTTTCACTTTCAAGAATCTGTTTAATATTCAGATTTGAGATATGTACAAACGTTGGTTCTGTTCCCAGTTTTTGTTTCATTTTACTGTCAAAAGCCAAAGCCCAGTTTCTTGTAATCATCACCCTCACATCAATGGAAAAATAAATGATCATGGCATTATAGGTTCATAGGTGTTTACTGGGCATCTTTAAACCTAGCCATGCATCCTAAATCTCTGACAAGTTCTGACATCCCTGATAAGTGTAAGCAGGGGCCTGGGAGATGAACCATTTACAGGTTACCTGATTGCATTAGAGACATAGGTGCCAAACCAGGAATGAATTTCCAGTTTTCCATCCAAATGTCCAAGATGCACTTGAATTGGGTTAGGGAGGAACTCTGCTTCACATGAATGGCAAGGCTGTTCCATAGCTGGAGTAGTCTCTGAGATACATACCTATCTCTTCAGCAGGTCCTATTTCTATCACAGGCAAGGCTAAGTCTTTAGAATGGGTAATTCTGCTACTGTTTGTTTTGTGGCTATGCAGGAGGTCCATCAGAGTGGAGTCTGACAAAGCCCTTAGATTTGTTAACACCCAATGAGTTGTTGGGGTTGAATTTTTTGTGACCAAAAATTGTTCAGATCCTAATTTCTCCCTAACTGGATCCCATTGTACATTTCAGCAGTAAGTTTTTCTTGTCTTTGTCCTTTAACATGTCTAAAAGTTTATCCATTGCTAGTCTGAAAAACCTGCCATCAAAATTAACCTTGAAAGACATGACATCTGGCATTTAATAAGGGCATTTTTTTGATTGAAAGGGTGGATGTAAGCATTAAGAAAAATGGGTTTTCAGAAAAGGTGGAATCAAAACACTGCACTGAGGTACCTTGTCACCTCCAAACAATATCACCATCTAAAAAATGGACATAGAAATGTATGTGATTGTTAAAAGTTTAATTTAATATAAGAGAGCTCTCCCAGTGCCACAGAACAAAATTAGCATACATTTAATGGTACCATAGAGCTGATAAAACTGTTCACCTTCAAATTAAAATAATTTTTCCAAAAAAATTACGTCAAAAAATTCAAGTAATAATTTGTCTTTATTTGTTAAATCATTTAACCCTACCAACATGTTGTTAAACCAATGCAGTCCGGTAATCTACCTAGAAGGTGCCAAAAATCTTTCAAAATGTCTTCACAAGTGGCAACAGGATTTGTCAAGTTTTTGTCAAAATAAATTGCTAGTTGTTCTGTAATAGACCCACCAGCTGCCACTACTGGGCTTACTAGAGGATATGAAATGTTTTTTTTTTTCTTGCATCTTTGGAATATCAAAGATGGTACCTTGGTTTATTCACATACACAAAAGTAACCCCCTGTGTTGAAATCAAACAATCATCATCTTCGCCCTTTTTCCAACTCTCATAGGTTCATAGGTAGGTACTCGGCTATTGGGCCTGGGGCCTATACAAGCCCAGCCAAAAAGGTACCCTGGCTTTCTCCACCCAAGAAAATTAGTTTCCTGTGCCCCTGTCAATCAGTGCCACAGAGGTGATCCCCGGGGTGAATTTCCTATTTTCCATCCAATTATCAAGATTTTTCTTGAAGAGTGCTAATGAGGAGCTTTGTTTGCTATAGATATGTAGTTTGTTCCAGAGTATGGGAAGTCTCTGGGACAGGAATCTATCCCTCCAGCATGTTCTATTTATTGAGGTGACAAGGTTTAGGTCCCTTGAGCATGTAGCTCGGAGGGATTGGGATTTCTTTAAGTGGATCATGTCCAACAGTTCTGGGTTTGACATAGCTTTGTATGTTAGGCAGAGATCACCTCTGAGCAGGCGATATACAACAAAGTAAAGATGGAGTTTTTTGAGATGGTTTGTGTAGGGCATCTTTTTGAGACCAGTAATCCTCTTTGTGAGGTATTTCTGCGGCCTTTCCAGTTGTTGTAGATGTCTTGTGAGGTACATACCAAAAGGGGCATTGTAGTCTATAATGGGTCTAATGAGTGACGAACAGATGGGAACAATGACCTTTTTATTTATCCCTGGATGAGAATCCTTTTGTGATGAGGTGTGCCCCATAGAAGGATTTCCTGACTACTGTGATGATGTGATTATCAAAGGAGAGACTACTGTCCACCTGTGTCCCAAGGTCTGTTATCACACTTTCGGTGTTAAGTAGACTACCACCTATGTGGTAGCTCATGGGTACAGAGTTTTTACCAAAGGGGATGACAATGCACTTTTTGGCATTGAGCTTGAGGCCATGGCTTTGATGCCAGGCAGCTGTCTCAGTGGGGCCCTTTTGTAGGATGTCCACATCATTAGGAGTTTCAGTTATGGCTCCTAGTTTGGAGTCATCTGTGAACTTCGTTAGCCAAAGACCTTCTGTGTTAACCTGTACTTCAGAAAAGTAGATACCAAGCAGGAGAGGACCCAGGACTGAACCCTATGGTACTCCACTTGTCACTGGTCTGAATTCGGACATGGAGTCTGCTACTTTCACAGTGTGGGTTCTGTCAGTGATCCAGTTGGCAACCCATCTTGCGACATAGAGATTTATACCTAGTTTAGTGAGTTTATCTATAATTCCAGAGTGGGGGATGGTGTCAAAAGCCTTGGTGTGATCTAGATAGGCTGTGTGAACCACCTTACCCTCATCTATGGCTTTGGTGACTGCTTCAAAGAAGTCAATCAGGTTTAGGAGACATGATCTGCTTTTTACAAACCCGAACTGGGTGGGGTCCAGAGTTTGGAGATTACCAATGTCTTTGTTTATAAGTTCCATGATGTTACCTTCCATGGCCTTGCAGACCAGGCTCATTAGGCTATTGGGGCAGTAGTTCCTGGGGTCCGTGGTGGCTTCCCCTTTGTGGAGTGGGATAACCATCGCTGTGCGTACTCTGTGGGCACAAAGTCTGAGGTGAGGCTATGACTTAACATGGTGCTTAAGTGGGGTGCCAGTTCATTCTGTAGTCCATGTAGAACACAACCTGGAATGTTGTCAGGTCCCATGGATGCTGTGTTCTTGGCTTTGGAGAGTGTGGTTTTTATCTGTGCAGCCATGATTACGGGAACTTTGCATTCTTCCAGTATAGAGATGGGCCCTTTAGGGGGTGTGGGGGGGGGGTAAAGTTAGCACTGAATCGATCTGTCAGGATATTGGCAATATCAGTTGTTTCTGTATATTCTGTATATTTAGTGCCATTGTGCTGTAACTCAGAGCAGGTCTGAGTGTTGCCATTGAGATTCTTGACATAGCTGTAGAATGCTTTGTGTTTGTCTCTAGAGTCAGTGGTGATTTTGTTTTCATAACTAGCTTTGGAGGATTTTATGAGGGATCTCAGCTTCTTACTGAGGCTAACCAGGGAGTTCTTCCAGTCATGGGATTTTACTCTTTTTTGCAACAGTTTCTTTCTTCTGTTGTAGAGTTTGTTTATGGCAGGGGACCACCAGATTGGCTTCCTGTTTTTGGAGGATAGCATCTTGGTTCTGTTAGGGATAGCATGATCCATGCACTCGTGTAAGTGCTTATAAAGTGCATTTGTGTAGGATTCAGCAGTCGTACCTTTATTGTCCATATGCATGGGTGTCGTGAAGTTTGCCACTTCTGTCTTAAGAAGCGTGAAATTGGCTTTGGAGAAATTTTTTATGGTGTTATCCCTAATAGAGGGTGGGGCAGGATGTGGATGTCTAGGCTGATTAGCTTGTGGTTGGATCTGGCCAACAAGGCATTGACCTCTGGTGTGGAACACTGGTCACCCATTTTGGTAATGACCAGGTATAGGATATTGCTGCCCCTGGTGGGGGTGTGGATAAGTTGATCCAAGTCTTTGGAATTTATGAATTCCAGAAAATGCTGAGCAAAAGATTTGGTACATGAGTAGTTTTCCTAGTTAATGGTGGGGTAGTTGAAATCGCCCATTATTAGGGTATTGGGTTGTACCCTAATATTTTCCAGTGTATCAAGAAATGAGGAATGGGGATCCTGGGGCATGGTGGGGGATCTGTAGCAAGTTACAGTTTGGATTGTAGTCTTGCCCAGAGTTAGTTGCGCTTGGATAATCTCGGATGCATTATGCTGAGCAACTAGCCTGGAGGTGTGGATATCCATAATGAATATGGATACGCCTCCACATTTAGTGTTTTGGTCCAGGTTCTACATAGGGTCTGGTTGTTGTGTCACTCCATGCCATGTCCCCCTATTCAATGCTGCTCTTCTACCTTCTTTGACACTCATGCGTGGCTATCACAGGTCTTCGCTCACACAATCCATTCACCTCTTTGCTGAATGCCCTCGTTTCCTCTCACCTTCTTCCTGTCTGTCCCCTATCTTCTTCACTAAATTTTTTATTTATTTATTTATTTATTTAACATTTGTTGACCGGGAAAGTCCAACTAGGTTCCACAGATCCTGTTTTCAGCAGAGGCCCTGGGAGAAATGCTCCAGAAGCATGTCTTTAGAATGTGGGAGGAAACCGGAGTACCCGGAGGAAACCCATGCGAACGCAGGGAGAACATGCAAACTCCACACAGAAGGCACCCCAGCCAAGAATCGAACCGGAGAACCTCTTGCTGTGAGGTGACAGCATTAACCGCTGCACCACTGCGCCACCCTGCACATGTGTGCAAACCACAGTAATCTGTTTTGTTTAACTTTTCAGCAATTGGAACTAATTGGGCTACTGCTCCAATGTCCTAATTTCTTCATCTGTCCCACAGTGTGCATCCTAAAACCCATGCCAGGTACTTCGTCTGCATCACTTGTAGCTTCCGTAACTATTCTGCCTCTGCATTTTTCTGTAACATACAGTGGTACTGGGCACACCACTGATTAGTACATGTTACTTTTTGACTTCTTTGGCATTTGTCTGTCATACAATACACTTGACACTCTGTGCCAGTTGGCTGCAGGTCGTCTGATTTTAGCTTTGACCTCCTCATTCAGACTTCCCTTCTCCTCGACCACCTCTCCCACATACATGAAGGTTAACTTATTCTGCTGTTTTCTCTTCTATCTCACTTCTCAGCTTATTCTGATTTCCCCCATTTGCAGCTATTACCACTGCCTCATCTGTGTTCTGTTTTATCCCATGTACCAGCATCTTTGCATTCCATTCCCCCACCCTTTGATGAAGTTCTTGCTCAGAGTCAGCCTATAATTCCAGATCGCCTCCATACAGCAGCTTTGTTGACTGTCCCTTCTGACTTGCTTGCTAATGTAGTCCATCACCAATATAAACAGCAGTGGGGTCAGTGCTGATCCTTGACGCACACCCACTGCCACTGTGATCACACCTTGTGACAATATAAACAGCAGTGGGGTCAGTGCTGATCCTTGACGCACACCCACTGCCACTGTGATCACACCTTGTGACAATATAAGCAGCAGTGGGGTCAGTGCTGATCCTTGATGCACACCCACTCCCACTGTGATCACACCTTGTGACAATATAAACAGCAGTGGGGTCAGTGCTGATCCTTGATGCACACCCACTGCCACTGTGATCACACCTTGTGACAATATAAACAGCAGTGGGGTCAGTGCTGATCCTTGACGCACACCCACTGCCACTGTGATCACACCTTGTGACAATATAAACAGCAGTGGGGTCAGTGCTGATCCTTGACGCACACCCACTGCCACTGTGATCACACCTTGTGACAATATAAGCAGCAGTGGGGTCAGTGCTGATCCTTGACGCACCCACTCCCACTGTGATCACACCTTGTGACAATATAAACAGCAGTGGGGTCAGTGCTGATCCTTGACGCACACCCACTCCCACTGTGATCACACCTTGTGACAATATAAGCAGCAGTGGGGTCAGTGCTGATCCTTGACGCACACCCACTCCCACTGTGATCACACCTTGTGACAATATAAACAGCAGTGGGGTCAGTGCTGATCCTTGATGCACACCCACTCCCACTGTGATCACACCTTGTAACAATATAAACAGCAGTGGGGTCAGTGCTGATCCTTGATGCACACCCACTCCCACTGTGATCACACCTTGTGACAATATAAACAGCAGTGGGGTCAGTGCTGATCCTTGACGCACACCCACTGCCACTGTGATCACACCTTGTGACAATATAAGCAGCAGTGGGGTCAGTGCTGATCCTTGATGCACACCCACTGCCACTGTGATCACACCTTGTGACAATATAAACAGCAGTGGGGTCAGTGCTGATCCTTGACGCACACCCACTGCCACTGTGATCACACCTTGTGACAATATAAGCAGCAGTGGGGTCAGTGCTGATCCTTGACGCACACCCACTGCCACTGTGATCACACCTTGTGACAATATAAACAGCAGTGGGGTCAGTGCTGATCCTTGATGCACACCCACTGCCACTGTGATCACACCTTGTGACAATATAAACAGCAGTGGGGTCAGTGCTGATCCTTGATGCACACCCACTCCCACTGTGATCACACCTTGTGACAATATAAACAGCAGTGGGGTCAGTGCTGATCCTTGATGCACACCCACTCCCACTGTGATCACACCTTGTGACAATATAAACAGCAGTGGGGTCAGTGCTGATCCTTGATGCACACCCACTCCCACTGTGATCACACCTTGTGACAATATAAACAGCAGTGGGGTCAGTGCTGATCCTTGATGCACACCCACTGCCACTGTGATCACACCTTGTGACAATATAAACAGCAGTGGGGTCAGTGCTGATCCTTGATGCACACCCACTGCCACTGTGATCACACCTTGTGACAATATAAACAGCAGTGGGGTCAGTGCTGATCCTTGATGCACACCCACTGCCACTGTGATCACACCTTGTGACAATATAAACAGCAGTGGGGTCAGTGCTGATCCTGATGCACACCCACTGCCACTGTGATCACACCTTGTGACAATATAAACAGCAGTGGGGTCAGTGCTGATCCTTGATGCACACCCACTCCCACTGTGATCACACCTTGTGACAATATAAACAGCAGTGGGGTCAGTGCTGATCCTTGATGCACACCCACTGCCACTGTGATCACACCTTGTGACAATATAAACAGCAGTGGGGTCAGTGCTGATCCTTGATGCACACCCACTCCCACTGTGATCACACCTTGTGACAATATAAACAGCAGTGGGGTCAGTGCTGATCCTTGATGCACACCCACTCCCACTGTGATCACACCTTGTAACAATATAAACAGCAGTGGGGTCAGTGCTGATCCTTGATGCACACCCACTCCCACTGTGATCACACCTTGTGACAATATAAACAGCAGTGGGGTCAGTGCTGATCCTTGATGCACACCCACTCCCACTGTGATCACACCTTGTGACAATATAAACAGCAGTGGGGTCAGTGCTGATCCTTGACGCACACCCACTGCCACTGTGATCACACCTTGTGACAATATAAACAGCAGTGGGGTCAGTGCTGATCCTTGATGCACACCCACTCCCACTGTGATCACACCTTGTGACAATATAAACAGCAGTGGGGTCAGTGCTGATCCTTGATGCACACCCACTCCCACTGTGATCACACCTTGTGACAATATAAACAGCAGTGGGGTCAGTGCTGATCCTTGATGCACACCCACTGCCACTGTGATCACACCTTGTGACAATATAAGCAGCAGTGGGGTCAGTGCTGATCCTTGATGCACACCCACTCCCACTGTGATCACACCTTGTGACAATATAAGCAGCAGTGGGGTCAGTGCTGATCCTTGATGCACACCCACTGCCACTGTGATCACACCTTGTGACAATATAAACAGCAGTGGGGTCAGTGCTGATCCTTGACGCACACCCACTGCCACTGTGATCACACCTTGTGACAATATAAACAGCAGTGGGGTCAGTGCTGATCCTTGATGCACACCCACTCCCACTGTGATCACACCTTGTGACAATATAAACAGCAGTGGGGTCAGTGCTGATCCTTGATGCACACCCACTCCCACTGTGATCACACCTTGTGACAATATAAACAGCAGTGGGGTCAGTGCTGATCCTTGACGCACACCCACTCCCACTGTGATCACACCTTGTGACAATATAAACAGCAGTGGGGTCAGTGCTGATCCTTGACGCACACCCACTCCCACTGTGATCACACCTTGTGACAATATAAACAGCAGTGGGGTCAGTGCTGATCCTTGACGCACACCCACTCCCACTGTGATCACACCTTGTAACAACAAGTCATTAAGCATTCATTTGACTTCACCATAAGTAATACCTATATAGAAACTTTTATAGTAAATGCTGGAATCTATCAATACCCCCCTCTAGCTTCATAACTCTATAATAGACTTGTCCATCACTAAATAAAATATCATGGTTCTTTCTTCCAGCTTCAGATTAGGAAAAACAAATAGGCAATTCTATTTTCATAGTACCTTTCAAAACTGGCAAGTGAAGGGAGTTAAGTGGAGTTGAAAGCATTTGTTCTTGATAGCATAAGCCCTTGTTGTGTGTGTGAGTTATCACCATACCACAGGGTCATATTCTTCTTATGAGTGAATAATTTGAATTGAATAAATGTCTTGGCAATGTCCTTCTGTTTGTCATAAAAGTAAAACATTTTTAAATAAATCAAAGAATGTTATGTTATTTTAAGTTCCAAATGACTAATGTATAAAGACACTTGTGACAGAGGACACAGTACCTTTAGTAGTGTTGTTGAGATTACACTGATCAACATTAACAACGGCTGTAATAACATTCAGGAAGGTCACCTTGTTCAACCTCTCTTTCACACTGGGCCTCATATTGAGATGGGGCTGCACAGACTTCATTGGAATACAGGGGAGGCCGTGCGGCAGTTAAGACTGAATGCAATAGTTGAACCAGGATTAAATAACAACATTTCTATGACTAGTATCTTATAATTAAGGGCTGCTCAGGTATGATTATTATTTTATTTGTAAATATTCAGTATTTAAGTGCTAGTTATTTTTGTTTGTGTTACTTAATTACATTACAGACAAAACAGCATAAACTACAAGATTTTAGCAAAGAATAAATTCATTTTTTTACTATGAAAACAAAATATAATTTGTGCAATGTATAAACATATTTAATGCAATTCACTTTATTTGCATTTTATCATCTTTGTAATATGATGAAACCTTTTAGAGAACTTTGTCTTTTTATGATTCAATTTCAGATGACATCCTTAATGTGTTGGGATGAAAGTGTTTATTCTAATAAATTTATTCTCTGGTTGGACTTACGTTCAGATGTATGTTTTTATAAGTTTTACTTTCATCCAATGCTTGCTTGTTTTGTTGCTGTTCAAATAAAGCATGCCAATGTAAAACCTATTTTTCTGGTCATGGTACAGTATATCTTACTCCTACCCACAAAAACTTAAACCACCCAACATTATTATTACATCCTCCTCAATGTTTAATACTATGCCCATTCAACATACCCCCTAAACTCTACTACTTCATCACACTTCTCCCAGGCTTTCTCAAAAATATGATAGGTACATAGTTAAAATCTTAGAAACTTTAGTTAAAATAGCATCAAAAATGAATCTCAGTGGGGACATTCACCCAAATCCTGTTCTAAAAACTAAACTAAACTGAACAAATCCTCAAAATAGCAACCACTCCCAACCTCCAACAAACCTCCCTAGAAAAAAGCTGATCTCTTGCTATTAAACATTAATATTATAGGTTCATAGGTTCATACTAGGCTATCTGCCCGAGGGCATTTATAAGCCTAGCCCAAAGTTTTGTGGCTTATGCCACCCCTTTTGTATGGGGAACTATACCCATTATTTTGCTGTGCCTCTGTCTAGCAGTGACACTGAGGTAATCCCTGGAGTATATCTTCTTGCAGACTACATTAGAAGTATCACACAAAAACTCCATGAACTGCATGCCAGCCTCTCTCTATATTCACCTGCTGCTGAATTTATAACCTATCCTGTATCCATACTAATCAACAGATTCATTCAAGAAGTAACAGTCCTTCTCATCTGGAAATCATTCTTCACAATTCCTGTGCACAAAGAGGGAAAACCTTCTGATCCATTACCATCCTATCCCCTCTATCTAAAATACTGGAAAAATGCATTCACTCTCAGCTTCTCAGCTATCTATTCCAACAAAACCTCCTTACTCCTACTCAACATGGATTTTGGCCAAGCCACAACACAACCAGTGCCCTCCTATCTTTTTCTCACACTATTGCTGAGGCCCATGGTAATACCCAACTCATATCCTGTCTCTTTCATGACCTCTGCAAAGCTTTTGACACAGTCTCTCACCCTTTACTCCTGACCAAGCTATCCAATCACAGTCTGTCTCTGCATCCCTAACCTGGTTCTCTAGCTACCTCTCTGGTAGGCTACAATCTGTCACATGGCTCTCCTCCTGCTCACCCTCCATTCCAGTCACATCAGGTGTTCCACAGGGTTCCATCTTGGGCCCCCTCCTATTTACCATTTTTACAAATGAACTGTACACATCCTGCAAACAATCATCCCTAATCCAATAAGTTGATGACTCAAATCTCATCTCCATCTCTAGCAATATCTCTGAACTCCATGCCAAAATCAGGACATCTTTCTATCCATTGAGAAATGGCTATCTGACAATTCATGCATCCTAAACCCCAAAAAAACAAACTCTTGCTCTTTCTCCCCCACTCTCTCTCTCATCATAATTACACCTTTGTTATCACATCCTCCAATAACACCGTTATACGACCTGAGCCCCACACAAAGCTGCTCGGTGCCATCATTGATGATGAACTCAAATTGAAATTATAAATACTCCAATGTATAAAAAAACTCACCAGAAACTAGGCATGATCTATTGTAACTGAACATGTCTAACACTCAGTGGTGGAATCTCCCTGGCACAGACTCTTCTCTCCCCTCCCTTCTTTATGCTGCCCCAGTCCTAACCAACATCAAGGCCACAAGCTTGTCCAAACTTCAACAAACATACCATAAAATTGCTAGATTTATCACCGACTCTCCTTACAAATTACACGACTGCCTTGCACTCAAGTCCCTCCAATGGCTTGAACTCCCCCAGCAACTCCTTCTAACACAATTTCAAATAATACACTCTGTACTATACAAACAATCTTCCTGCACAGCTCTCTTCTCTCTGGTATCCCCTTACTCCCTCCCTAGGACCCTTCACAGCTCCAACCAGCAACTCCTGAATATCTACCAACCAAAGAAAAATGTAAGCAATCTACTCTATAAATGCTCCATCACCCAAGCTTGGAACAAACTTCCTATATACATACGCTCCATTGCCTAACCATCACACTTCAAGAAAGAGCTTTATCTGCTTAACACCAAGACACGCCCTTGTCAGGACCCTATGTCAGGATCCTATATCAGGACCCTATGTCAGAACCCTATGTCAGGACCCTATGTCAGGACCGTATGTCAGGACCCTATGTCAGGACCCTATGTCAGGACCCTTGTCAGGACCCTATGTCAGGACAGTATGTCAGGACCCTATGTCAGGACCCTGTGTCAGCACCCTATGTCAGGACCCTATGTCAGGACCCTTGTCAGGACCCTATGTCAGGACCGTATGTCAGGACCCTATGTCAGGACCCTATGTCAGGACCGTATGTCAGGACCCTATGTCAGGACCCTATGTCAGGACCGTATGTCAGGACCCTATGTCAGGACCGTATGTCAGGACCCTATGTCAGGACCCTTGTCAGGACCCTATGTCAGGACCCATGTCAGGACCGTATGTCAGGATCCTATGTCAGGACCCTACTTAACTCCTCCACTCTCTTGTATTTCATTCACATCAAAATTGTATCCATGTTAGGCTGCACCTTTCTCATTGCTTAACCTAATTGGTAATTATTGTGGTCAAGTCAGTCTCTAAATTCTGATAGCTTAATTTTTGCAGTTTATTTCGCTAGTTAACTGTAGGGCTACTTATATGTTATTATGTGTGTGTTGCTCACTACTGTTTCTTTTGTACTGCTGTATTTCTAATTGTAGTATCTTACAGTGATAAATTTTATTATACGGTTAACTATTTTTGTAACTGGAGCTTTTCTCCTCGGGTCTCCACTAAAAATGTGCCACTCACCCAGCTGGACTAACCCAGTTAACAAATGTCAATAAATAAATGAAGAAATAATAAATAAATAAATAAATATTGTACAAATAACCTAAATGTGGTTTAATCCCATTATTACAATAATAAAATTCTCCCTCCTGGCTATAATATCCTACAAGTAGACAGAAAAGGCAAAAGGGGTGATGGTGTAGCCTTACCATAGAAGCTTTAGATCATAACACCCCCAACTTTGACAATGCTAACATGATATTTACCAAACTAGTAATTAATTCAAACATAAGTTCAGCACCAACCAAGTATCACCACGATATGATGAAATAAGAATTTGTTTATTACACGAATAACAAGCGCTTTTGCATACACCAGGTATGCTTCTTCAGGTTACAATTCACAATAAAAATCATACACCTTTATATACAAGTCTTAATTGCATAATTAAAGTTTTCAAATTGGTTAATTTCCCGCTCTTTCAAATCAATTAAATTTCAATTAGTTTTAAGAGCAATGTTTTCAAAACCCATTTAAAGATATATGACAACAATAATACAATACTCAATAACATCAATTAGTTTAAAATAAGTTAAAATAAAGTAAAATAAAATTAATTTCTGTTTAGTTTGTGTTATCCTACATATAGTTTGTAGACAGATGTAATGTAAACCAATGTAAGCACTTGTATCAATATGCAGTATATAATATAACGTGTTCATACTTTTTCATTCAAATATAAAAACTCTAATTTAATGGTACAGTATCATAACAGCAAAGATATTCACTTCATTTTCGATATATCTTGATATTTACTATCTTACTGGATGGCATAGTTTTAAATGTAAAAATTAGATAAATTTTACATGGAAGAAAAAATAAATATACTGGGTGTATATATAAATGATAAATAAATAAATAAAATTGATGTACATTACTTATTTCATACTAAGGCTAAAACCAGATAATACTAATAAGACTAAAATCTAATAATAGTAATAATTATATGTAATATATATCAAATTATATATAAATATAAATATAAGTCATAGTTCATATAGCATATTTTATGAATAATAAATAATAAATATGACTTTGATTGATAATAAATCAACTAATTTTATATAATTTTAATAATAAAAATGTATGTATAAAAATTTTTGACTAATAAATATATAAATATATAAATATATATAAAAATCAAATTTTATAATTCATAGGAATATATATATATATGGATAATGTATATGAAGATTTATCCTTATATCATTACAACTTAGATCTAAAAGTCTATGTTTAACATATTTAATAAATTTAATAAATTTAATATGTCATGGATAATCATTCATCAAATAAAAGACTAAGTCACTATGATCTATTAGCGTGAAGCCAGAATAGGTTTTATGCTGACCATACTGTTCAGACCAGGTGTTAAATGGGCTTTGAGTCTCAAAATCCATTGTAATTCAACATTTTCCAAATGTAACTTATTATCCCCCCTTTCTTTAAAAGATTTTACTATATCTATTACTCGAAATTTAAATGTATGGTCTTGAAATTTGGTAATGTGTTTAGCTAATGCATTAGTCTGAACCTGTTTTCTTATTTCATATATATGGTTATAGATGCGATCCTTTAATCTTCTTGAAGTCAAACCTATATAGTATGCATCACAATTTTGACATGTCGCTAAGTAAATCACATTGGTTGTATCACATGTTGCTTTTAGTTTAAACTGATATCGATAATCTAAACCTGGTACTATAAAATCTATATCATTCGTAACGTGTTTACACATGTTACATTTGGTACATGGCTTTGTTCCTAGTTGTAGGATATTATTATTAGCATTTTCTAGAGTTATTTTTTCATCACATAAAAGTCTCTTCAAGCTCTTGCTATTCTTATAGCTAAATGTCGGTGTATTTCCTACTAGAACTCTCATATCTGGGTTAGTAGTTAAGATGTTCCAGTTCTTGCTTATTATATTTATTATATTATGATTATCGTTAGTATATCTCGTTATGAATGGAACATTAAATCTAGTAGCCTTAATGTTTCTATGTTTCCTTACATATCTAGAATTATAAACTCTTAATTTATTGTGTTTATTGGAGCTTTCTTCATTTATGACTAAATCCATGTCATTGTCAACTGGCATGAAGTCTCTATTAATTGTCTCTAACATTTATAGGATAGCCTCTTTCTAGGAATAATGTACTCATGATATCAAGTTGCCTTTTTCTTTCTGGTTGATTGCTACATATTCTCAATATCCTACTATACTGATTTTTTACAATATTTGGAAAACATATGTCTAGGATGCATACTATTATACTGTAGAATGGCATTTTTCCAACATGGTTTCCTATAAATGTTTGTACTTATTCTTTCTTCATCTTCAATGGAAATAGTAATGTCCAAAAAGTTTATACTTTTATATGAAGCTTCAAGTGTAAATTCTAAAAAATCTGTCGTGGACTCAAAGTAGTGTACAAATTCTTTTAAAGAGGACATGTTTCCTTTCCACAAGATGAGAATGTCATCTACAAAACGTCTATATAGGACTACATTTTCCATTTTTATATTATTGAAAACATACTGGCATTCCCAATAATAAAGGACTAAATTTGCATATGAATTTGCACAAGGTGTTCCCATTGCAACTCCCCATAGCTGTTTATAAATTTTATCACAAAATGAAAACACATTGTTGTTAAGTACTATGTCCAGCAGGGTGCATAACAGAATCTGAGAATCTCTATCGGTCATCTCATTACAGCACATTACTTGTCTCACTGCTTCTATTCCATAATCATTTGGTATCATGGTAAATAGACCCTATGTCAGGACCCTATGTCAGGACCGTATGTCAGGACCCTATGTCAGGACCCTATGTCAGGACCGTATGTCAGGACCCTATGTCAGGACTGTATGTCAGGACCCTATGTCAGGACCCTTGTCAGGACCCTATGTCAGGACCCATGTCAGGACCGTATGTCAGGACCCTATGTCAGGACCCAACTTAACTCCTCCACTCTCTTGTATTTCATTCACATCAAAATTGTATCCACGTTAGGCTGCACCTTTCTCACTGCTTAACCTAATTGGTAATTATTGTGGTCAAGTCAGTCTCTAAATTCTGATAGCTTAATTTTTGCAGTTTATTTCGCTAGTTAACTGTAGGGCTAGTTGTATGTTATTATGTGTGTGTTGCTCACTACTGTTTCTTTTGTACTGCTGTATTTCTAATTGTAGTATCTTACAGTGATAAATTTTATTATACGGTTAACTATTTTTGTAACTGGAGCTTTTCTTCTCGGGTCTCCACTAAAAATGTGCCACTCACCCAGCTGGACTAACCCAGTTAACAAATGTCAATAAATAAATGAAGAAATAATAAATAAATAAATATTGTACAAATAACCAAAATGTGATTTAAACCCATTATTACAATAATAAAATTCTCCCTCCTGGCTATAATATCCTACAAGTAGACAGAAAAGGCAAAAGGGGTGATGGTGTAGCCTTACCATAGAAGCTTTAGATCATAACACCCCCAACTTTGACAATGCTGACATGATATTTACCAAACTAGTAATTAATTCAAACATATAAACATAATAGGAACATATATCCCACCAAAAGACAACATCCAGACCTTAGAAAATATATTGCATTGGATCACAAAAACTCTACCCCAGGAAACAATAATCATGAGTGATTTTAATATAGAGTGGTTAACCTGCAATTCCCAAAACTGCACTGATCACATCAATCTCCATGCCTTCACCCAACTCATCTACACCCCCACTAGAACTGACAAGTCGTACAATAAGCACTGCATTCTTCACTGGATTTCAACAAAGCAGCCTACTCCTTTAACTCCAGCTGTCTCTCAGATAGCCTCAGTGACCATCTCCCAGCATATCTACTAAGACAGTAAATAAATCTATCAAAACAATTTACCATCAAATAAGGAACAAAAGACACTTCAACACCAAAGACTTCACAAACACCCTCAAGCACTGTAACTGGCACTACTTAAACAACTTCCCCCTAGAAGATGCCGTTAAGTATTTTAACACAACCTTCCTTAATATCTTAAACGCACAAGCTCCTCCCGAGACTATAAGAATAAAATCTAACTTTGCCCCATGGCTAAACAGAGAAACTAGTAAAATCACAAGCACCAGCCAGTAATTAAAGGAAAGGAAGAAGTCTTCAGAGTCGAATGCCGCAAAAAGGCTTTATTTACAATAACACACATTGAGCGCTTTTGTCCACAGGTAATAGGACTTCTTCAGAACAATATAGATTGCAACAGATTGAATTTTTAGACCTGTGGGTGGCAGCCTCAAATAATTAATGACATCATCACCTAATTAACTATTCAACCCCTCTCTATCACAAACAAGTGTCAACTTTTTAAGCCTTTTAAAACTAGTCAAGACAACATAAAGATTTTCATTTAAAATAATATGTTGGCAGTTCACAATTAATAACATAATGTAACTATAAAACCTCTCGAAAACAAATACCTTGTCTTTCAACTGTTTAAGCATTGTGAACAGAAGAAATGTTTTCAGACCATTGGTGACTGTCTCATTCAAAATAGTAAGATGTCTTCAATTTAAGTAAGCTGGAGATGTAAACACAGTCATTGAGTCCTGGGGGTTGAGTGGCATTGGTTTTAAGTTGCCACGTCAGTTCTTGGAATTTGAGGTGGTCATCCAGAGGGCCACCTTGTTCCCCTGGTTGTACCTGGTCAATAACATTGAATTTAAACGTATGTCCTGGGTTTCCTTTGACATGCTTGGCCAAGGCATTATATTCACCCCCCCTTTCTAATGTCGTATTGATACTGAAATGTAGTGCAAGGCCATGAAAGTACTCTCTCTGTATCTGGATTCAGCATCTATCATGCCTACAAAGCCAGAAGTAACTAACTGTGCGGTACAGTTCATATTTCCTAGGAATTCCAGCACAACACACCAAGTTCTGCATGCCTTAAACCTAGACCTTGTTGAAGTCACTGTGATAAATAACAATCATGACAACCACATTACTGTTTACTGCAGATCGTCATCTGTGTGGCCTTGTAAACACACAGACTATTTGACCGAATTATGAGACACTCTAGTTACAGTATCATTTTAACTGTCTCTGCATAGTTACATAACAAACAATAAATATGCCCATTTTCAGGACTTTCTCAACAATAACACCCTGGAAAACCTACTAGCACTGGTAAAAACATTCTTGAGTTATTCCTATTTCTGTATCACACCAACTATTGCATATCCTCTGATCAAACCTGGACACTTGGCTCTACCCTTCTTCCTGAATATTTCAGTCGTAATTCCCTAGTATCACTTCTGGTTTTCAGTTTTTTTTTCAAACCCAGCCTTTCAGTATTCATTGACAATTCTTGATAAGCATAACAGACAAAATTCACCCACTTCTGTAGTCAATGGCTTTCTTCTACAAGGATTTCATTATGGAAAATGAATTGAAGAGACTTTCTTCTCCATCATGAGTTTTAAGCACAGCTGTAAATTCAAAGATAAACCTGTATAGCAGTATTATGCTGCACAACAAAAAGGAAAAAACAAGCCTCCAGTCCGCTTTTAATAAATAACACTGGAATAATATCAAGCTTTTGAGCAGAAACCTAAGGAGTGCCAGCAGGTAGTGCAAAGCTAAATAACAATCTCAGGGATGCCAAAGATACAACAAGGAACCAGGAAACTCTCATTAATTCTAAAAGGAAACTTTTAAAGGATACTGCATGGTGCCATAATACTGCAATCCCCCAACACACACACACACCGAGCATGTGGTGTACGCCTGTAATCCTATACTGCCATCCCCCAACACACACACACACCGAGCATGTGGTGTACGCCTGTAATCCTAGCATCCTGGGAGGCGGAGAATGTTAGATCAAATCACACCAGTTCGTGAGAGTGCATATCTTCCTGAAATAGGGGGAAAACTAACCCCACAGGACACACAGATCTCTCATCAGATGGCATTTCTCACTTGGATCCCATAACCATTGCAAGTATCTTCCTCATAAATTCATAAATGCAGGTATACCTTTACTCCAGTTTGCCACACACATCCTAATTACTCATGATAAGGTCATAGCAGCTGACAGTAAAAGCAAAGCTAACAGCTCCATGGCCCTGGGCTCTGAAAATATCCCCAGCTTCTTGTTAGTCAGACATCACCTATTCTATTCCTTCTTTAAGGTTTCCAACCTCAGCATGTCCAGAGACTCTATACCCAAAGCATGTTATCTGCTATTGTGGTGCCTCTGTACAAACTGCCATCATAAATGATGCAGGAAATTACAGAACCTTTAGTCTAGCTAGTCTAGTATGCAATGTTATACAGCACATAAATCCTGAAATGATACACTGATACTGATACAGATGCTGAAGCAATACTGAAGAGATTAACCCTCCATACTACCTACCTTTACCTAGCTAAGGATTTCAATGCCATCCCATATCCTGGCATAATCCTAAAGATCTAGAAACTCAGTATGGTTCCAGTTGTTGGCTTGTCAATGAGACCAGTTCAGTGCAAATGCCAAGTTCCTCCCATCACCAGATTAATGGCACTAAAGGTGTGCCACATGGTTCTATTCTGGGTCTCTTGTACTTCAGCATGTGCTCCTACGAGGCAGTCTGAGGTATAACCTAATGATGAGGCCAGTGGCTTACAATTTTTGCTAATGAATAAACTAGGAGTGTACAAGATATACCAAAAAAAAAAGAAAAATATATTCACATATGGCAAAAATCTCCTTCCCATCATCGTAACATATCTCTGGTGCTGCCCTTTAACACAGATACTTTGATCAAAGACCTCAACACCTAAGTTGGTAATTATCTTTCCTTCCACCATCATATATCTGTTATAGTGAGGAAATCTTTCTATATCACCCCGCTTGTCTATTAAAGTATATCATCTGGGTTCAGTGACATGCCAGACATGCCTCATAACTGTCTCTAATTTTTGCAAAACTTCACTTATTTTGTCTTATTTTCTCCTCACCATCATAAAACGCTTGATAAACTGGTAAATCATAGAGGATTGCAGTCAGCAATTCCAAATATTAGGTTTTGTGCTACTCATTCAAAAAATGCATGCTGGTTTAAAGCATGGTCACTTTGAGGGGATTATAGCAATATTTAAGAATTGTCCCTGATCCTGGGCCTTTGTCCTTTCATTAATTATGGCTTTGTTCCAGACCCTTGAGCAAAGAATTTGAGAGTTATATCCAGGGAGGTCAATGCCCTGCTATATTTCTCCTTTATTAGGCCTGTTCTGGAATGCATCATCTTTTGGGATGTACCTTGATGCCAGCAGATTCTTCCCAAAAAGATCTCAGACCAAAAAGGTTTTTTTTTTGTATTCTGTCTCAGGTTCTTGATAGGTGGCCTTTGTTGACAGGTGACCCTTGGTGTACAGGGTAAGACTGGCCCTATGACTTTTGATCTCCTGCACCTTCATAAGACTAAGAGCCTAACATGTATTTACTGTAAAGACAGCTCGCGCCACTAAAACATGATTACCACCTGCTGGCAAGGCAGGTTCATAACCTGGTGAATTACTGGTCTGCAGAACAGCCTCCTAACTAGAGCTCTCAGATTATGTAGCCCAGGTGGGTATGACCCCCTAGCCATGAACAGCATCTTACCATCACCCAGAATGATACCACAGTGGAAGCAGAAAATGATTGATTTCAACAACTGGCTATGTTTCTGGTGTCATTCTAAGGGGATCCAGTATCTGTCTGCCTGGGATGAAATGACTGACAGACCTTGATGCTTTACCAGGGATGTCCTGCATCTGTTACCCCTTGGCTTCCGGATACTGGCCAAGGCTCTTTCCACCCCTACAGTGCCTTTTTTAGGCAGTGTTCCAAAGACCAAATTACCACCGTAACAGCTACAAACAAATGCAATCTGAGGGTCATGCTGCTCAAAGCTAGAAGTCTAAATCTCAAAATGCACTCACCTGAAGCACTCCTTAAAATGGAGAACATCAACATTTGCGCTGTAACAGAGACCTGGTTCAAGGCAGCAGAAAGCACCCCTGCACTACCAGGCTATAACTCATTCCACATCTTTTGGTCCCAGAACTTGGATAAAAGCTCCAAAGGCGGTGATGTTTCCATATTCAAAAGGATGTGCACACCTCCAGACTGGTAGCCCAACATAATGCATTAGAGATACTTCAGGTGCAGCTAACAAGAGGTAAGACAGCGATTCAGGTCGTAGCCTGCTATAGGTCCCCAACCATGTCCCAAGACTCATACATCATGTCCCTAAGCACCCTGGAGAATATTAGGGTCCAACCTAACACTCTCATACTGGGTGACTTCAACTACCCCTCCATTAACTGGGAAAACTGTTTATGTACCAATACACTTTCCCAATGTTTCCTGGAATTCATTAATTCCAATACTCTGGACCAGCTCATTCTTACCCCCACTAGACGTAGCAACAGCCTTGACCTGGTCATTACTAACATGGGCGACCATTGCTCTACACAAATAGTCAACTCCTCCATGGTTAGATCTGACCACAAACTAATCACCCTGGAAATCCACAACCCTCCCTCCCCCCATCCCACCCCTCCGCAAAGGTAACCACAATGAAAAACTTCTACAAAGCTGACTTTGGGCTCCTAAAAACAGAGGTGGCTAACTTCATGGCACCCATGCAAATGGAGAATAGTTGCATGACCGCCAAATCATACACCAATGTACTGTACGAGCATGTACACAAATGCATGGATCTTGCCATACTCAATAGAACCAAGATGCTCTCTTCCAAAAAAAAAGGAAGCCAATCTGGTGGTCCCCTGCCATAAACAAACTCTACAACAGAAGGAAGAAACTGATGCAGAATAAGGTGAAGTCCCAAGACTGGAAAAACTCCCTTACCAGCCTCAACAAAAAGTTGAGATCCCTCATCAAATCCTCTAAAGCTAGCTATGAAAATAGAATTGCAACAGATAATAAAGACAACCACAAGGCCTTCTATAGTTATGTAAAGAATCTCCATGGTAATACCCAGATTTTCTCTGAGCTACTGCACAATGGTACCTCCTATATCGAGCCAGCAGATATTACCAATATACTGGCCGACAGATTCAGTGCCAACTCTACCCCTCCCCCCAAAGGACCAATCACAATACCAGTAGATTGCCAGGCACCCAGTATTACTGCTGCACAGGTTAAAACAGCACTGTCCAAGGTCAAGAATACAGCTTCTATGGGACCTGACAGTATCCATGGCTGTGTTCTACATGAACTACAGAGTGAACTGGCACCTCATTATCATGGACAAAGATATAGGGAATCTCCAAACTCTGGATCCCACACAGTTTGGTTTTGTGAAGGGTAGATCATGCCTGCTCAACTTGGTCAACTTCTTTGAGTCAGTCACCAGAGCTGTGGATGAAGGTAAGGTGGTTCATACAGCCTACCTTGATCTGGCCAAGGCCTTTGATACCATTCTCCACTCAGGAATCATAGAAAACCTCACTAAGCTGGGCATCAACCCCTATATCACTAGGTTGGTTGCAAACTGGCTCACAGATAGAACCCACAGTGTGAAAGGAGCTGACTCCAAGTCAGACTGCTGACTAGTCATGAGTGCAGTCCCACAGGGTTCTGTCCTGGGTCCTCTCTTGTTTGGTATCGACTTCTCTCAAGTCCAGGCCAACATAAAGGGATGCTGGCAAAGTTCACAGACGATTGCAAGTTAGGAGCTACTATTATCTCCCCAAGTGATGTTGACATCCTACAGAATGGCCTCACTGAGACCAATGACTGTTGTCAGAACCATGGCCTTAAGCTCAATGCCAAAAATTGTATCATCATCCCCTCTGGGAAAATCCCAGTTCCCATGAATTACCACATCAATGGTAGTCCACTGAACACAGAAGAAGTTATAAGAGATCTGGGGACATAGGTTGTCTTCAATCTCTCTTTTGATCCCCACATTGCCAATGTGGTCAGAAAGTCCTTCTATGTGGCACATCTCATTACTAAGGGTTTTGCATCTAGGAAGAAAGAGGTCATTGTCTCCCTCTACTCTTCCCTCATTAGGCCAATCATTGGGTACAATGCCCCATTTGGCATATACCTCACTAGACATCTGCAACAACTGGAGAGGCTGCAAAAGTACCTCACAAAGATTATCTTAGGCCTTAAACACTTGTCCTATATGGACAGAATAAACAAAACTCCAAATATTCTCTGTCTCATATTACCTACTTAGAGGCGATCTCTGCTTGACTTACAAAGCCATGTCTAACCTAGCTGTGTTAGAAATGCTACATCCCAATCCCTCCACACCACATGCTCCAGAAACCTCAACCTCATTATCACAATCTACAGAATGTACTGGAGGGACACGTTTATAACACAGAGACTGCCGAAGCTATGGAATAGACTTCCCATACATGTCAAGCAGAACACCTCGCTGACCCTTTTCAAGAAAAACCTTGATGAGTGGATGGGAAACAGAAAATTCACCCCAAGAATAACTCCAGTGGTTCTACTTGACAGAGGCACTGTGATCTAAGGTCATGTGGCACAATGCCAGGGTAATCCTATGGCTAGGCTTGTAATGGACCCAGGGCCATTAGCCTAGTACACACCTATGAACCTATGAAACAGAGAAAAGCCTTATTAGCCTTTAAAACTGGTCTAAAATGTATGCCTTAGCAAGTGCCAATGATCTCCTAATTTAGGGAAATTACTGCCATGTTATTTATACTTGGGTGATGAAGATAAGCTTCTTTATGGCTCAGAGGTCACATGCTTTCTTATAATATAAGAACCTGTAATGAGGGAGTGCTTTATACAACAAGATAGATTGCAGATGCCAAATGGAAGCAGCTGGTCTCCACATGTTGTAGTAGCACCTCAATGTGAAAAGACTTTGGGAAGCAGAAGGATTTTGGGAGGAGGTATATGGTAAAACAATACAGGCAGAGTAGAAGATATACTTACTTATGAGTGAACCAAGCAACAGACACTGTGGCGGTTGGACCATACCATTGTGTGTGACATGTGTGGTACAGGATACAATACACTGTTAAGGGCTACAGTAATCAGGTTATGGGATAAGGGGTTTAGCATGCATGGAGGCTAATGGCACAAAATTCTGTAAAACCTTTGTGTCTAAGAAAATGCCAAAAAAAGTTCATAAGCAATGCATATCATGGCTCTGACATAGTGGCTTTTATTCTAATATGGTTTAACAAGCTTTGCTATTCTGTACTCACTATCAGCAAGGAATGGTCTTTTCCTTAAGAAAGTACAGTATGAAATGTGAGTCATTTCTTGGCTAATGCCTGATAGTCAACATGTACAGCATTAGAGGAAACAACCTGAGCAAATGTCTTTCTTTGGAAAGTAAGCCTATAGCAAGAAGGCACACTCTCCTTTTTATCAGCCAAAGAAGTACCACAGTTATCCCCTTGTGACACAAAAAGGTGTTATCAGGTCACATCAGTCCAGAATTTCTTTCCTGGAGTAACTAGATTCTGGAAAGTTGTCCCTATCCTGCCATTACCAGCTAAAACATCTTCTAAATCCATTATTATAATTATTAGTCATTCCCCGCCAGTCACATGTGAATCCAGCCTCTGTGAAATGTTATACAATACTGCAAAATACAAGCCACTGTGAACAGTACCGCCATCCAGGAATTCAGTAAAATGCTTCCACCATCGCACCAGCATCCAAGAATTCAGTAAAATCCTTTCACCTCCTATTATCAGAAATACCCACTACTGTCTTACTTCCATTCACAGCTCTACAGTGCACCCTTCTGGAGAGTAGGAGTTTTCTGGTCTCCTGGCCACAGTTTTGAGTCTGTTCCAAAATGCTGAGCTCTAGTCATCATAATTCTTTGTAATAAATGCTGATTTACCTGCTATGATGTAGTTTTTGTTATAAAATCATGTAATAGAGCAAAGTGTTATCACAGAGACAGCAACCAATAAAATTATGTAGAAGAGCAAAGTTTTTGCAGCCAAATGAACAGATGTGAAAGCTGTTAGACACTTCACTTTGACCCTACAACACACCTTTTTATGCATGGTTGAGAACACACACACACACACACACACACACATACACACACACACACACACACAATTGATGAATGCCTTTCTTGATGACTTGTGAATTTGTTGGCTAATTTGCTCCACTGATGACTTGTCAAACAATAAACAGTATGGGACTGCATTTAGTGTGAGACTGACTCCCAGTGGGATTTAGGGAGTTTTCCCTTTTCACCACTGTTCTGCATTCTTGGGGTTGCTATATATAATGCAGGAGATGTGGGGGAAGGGGGTTACCCCCTGCAGAAAAAGGTTTTGATTGAGATTTGGCTGTTGTGGTGTCAGCAGGTTTTTGTTTTATGATTAGCATGCAGATAGGCTTCATCAGATCTCATCTCATTCTTTCAGATCTAATGCAGCCCAATTAAGGGTGAAAAGGGGCTCATCTACTTTATATACTTCAATAAGGAAGTATTAATTTCAAAAAAAAAATGTGAGTGCTTGATTACTTTACCACAAATAAATGAACCAAAAACTAAAACAAAAGAAAAACCACGGTCAAGGGTAATAGAAAAAATAAATCAACTCAAAAAAGAAATAGCGTACACTCCTTTATTGTCCGCTTTCATCGACAGACTTCATCAGAATAAAAAACTTCTCATAAAACAGCATATAAATAACACTTCCAATCAAAAAATAATTGAAGCAATTAACAAACTTGATTAAAAATCTTTAAAGACACAGAATCAAGTAAAAAAAGAACTAATATGAGCGTTTTTGTTAATAGACAAATCTCTATATTTTAAAAAACATTTTACATTAATTGTATCATTTAAACCAGGATGCACATCAGATCTCAACTTGATTTGCCAAAGAGTCTCCCGCTGTTCCAAATAATTTTTAAAATCCCCTCCTCTAAGGTCAGGATGAACAACTTCTAATACAGAAAACACAAATTTCTTGAACACAGAACAACTAACTGAATGCTTAAATGATGCATTAGTTCCATCCTTTTGACGAATAGCATAAAGGTGCTCCCTAATACAAACTTTTAAGTGCCTGGTGGTCATCCCGACATAAAAAGCAGGACAACCAGAGCACATACTGATGTAAACAACACCTTTTGTGTTGCAATTCACAAAAGATGGTACACCTATAGTTTTCTCATAAGTGACAATATTTATGTATGGACCCTCAGATATGTACCGACACATGTTGCATTGATGGCAACAGTGCATACCTTTTTTATCAGTAGAAATGACAACAGAATTGTTGTCATTAAATTCTAAAATTTTCTTTAAACTACAGTTGTTCTTTGATACAAAACAAGGTTTGTCACCCAGTACTTTGTATAAATCCAAATTGCCCCTAATAATTCTCCAATTTGTTTGTAATATTTGCTGGATATACTGACTGTCAACTGTCATATCAAGGGCACAAATCAAATTAGTGTCAACAGTTTTGTTAGAAAAAACAGTGTTGCAGCACAGGTCTTCTTTAGAAATGTAATCCAACAATGGCTTGTAAACATTAGTGCGTTTATTTTTAATCTCGTCACTGTTTTTTAATAAGTCAGGTCTGAAATATCCTCTATCTATGAACAAATTAATAATAAATTCAAGCTCGCAAATAAAATCACTATATTTTGAAGTCATACGACTAGCTCTTATGAACTGCCCCCTAGGAATATTTTTAATAATGTGTCTAGGGTGGTTGCTTGCATAGTGTAAATAACTATTGTTAAACGTCGCCTTACGATAAATACGACTGTGAAATCTTGTATCTACAAAATCCCACCAAAGAAGCACATCCAAAAAATTAACTTTCAGTCCAACACAATCTTTTGTAAATTTGAGATAGCTAGACAGTAAATTAACTTCAAAAAGAAACAAATCAACAGTATTCAAATCACCTTCAATGATGAAAAACAAATCATCAACATAACGACAAAAAAAGGAAATATTAAATTTTTTGCTTAAATGGGGTAAAAATTCATATTCCCACCATGCCATTACCAAGTTGGCATATGCTGGTGCAGCGGGAGACCCCATTGCGACTCCCCTCTTTTGCCTATAATAAGTTTTATCAAAAAGAAAAAAATTGTTTTCTAAAATTATATCCAAAAAAACACAAATGGTGGAAATAGCGTTACTGGTAAGCCCGTAATTCTTTTTAGATAGAAGACAGCGTACAGCTTCAATGCCATCATAGTGAGGTATGCAAGTATACAAAGATACAACATCAATAGTAAACATAATGTGTTTTTGAGAATCAAATGCTCCACTCTGGGCATACAAGTTTAACTTGTTTAAAAAGTGCCAAGAGTCTCTAACATAAGAGACCTCTTTTGTCAAAAATGGTCCTAATATAGTGTCAATGACAAGAGAAATACCTTCAGTTACAGAATGTGGTGAAGAAACAATGGGCCTAATGGGAGGGTTCAGCAAACACGTATGGGTTTTTGGAATCCCAAAAATGATACCAATTCTGGGTTGTTGTACCGTACAAAAATCAAAAACCTCATAATTGATGTCACCGGACATAAGGGCATCATATAAATAAGAATAAATGCGACGTTGTTTTTGTAAAATTTGATGGAAACTAATACTTTCATATTCTTTGGTATTGTTTAGAATTTCCAACATTTTATTCTTATAAAATTCTTGTTCCATGATGACAATATTGCCACCCTTGTCACTTTTCATGAATCTAAGGTCTTTATTTAACCCCTTTAAATTATAAAGAGCTTTTGTTTCATCAACATTTAAATTTTGATGTATGTATGATTTACTTTTAAGCATCAACTCTAGATCTTGAATACACAATTCCTCAAACACTTTAATAGTGTGATGTAATAGAGGAGTGAAAGAAGAAGGTTTAACTAAAACTTTGTTTTTTACATGTATATCATTCATTATATAGAATAAATTCAATTTCCTGGTGTATTTTTTATGTCTACAACAGTTTTACTGTAATTAGCTCAAACCCCAGGAACAAAATTCAGTTCATATCTGAGAATCTTTAACTCAGTGTCAGTAAAGTGATGGTTGCTTAAGTTAATAAGACCGAAGTTATCAACAACAGAATCTATGTTTCGTCCCCCGAAGAACCTGAGGCCAGAAAAGTCCGGCTTCTTGTTAGGACAGTCTGTTTGTTGCTGTAGTTCTTCTTGTTGAAAAAAACAGAAGAAGTAGAACCATTAGAGGTAACTTTAGAAAGAGTCATCGCTTTGTTCTTAACTTTAACACTACTGTCATTGTTAGAAATAGTGGAATCACTATCCTCATTTGCTTCCCCTTTGTCAGCAGTGTTCCCAACATCAGAGTTTAGATCAACTGTTAAAGAATCATTACGCTCAATTACACTAACAGGAACAGAAGAAAACTCTTGTTCAGCCCTACTGTTAGTGAAAACCTGTTGACCTGTAGGACAGGACTTAGAGATTACTGAACTATAAGTCCTGTTTTTGCTATAGTTTGAATCGTGACCATAATTGCCAAAAAAGCATTGGTTACCAGCATTATTAATAGCGTTGTACCCTTTGTTAGCAAAATTATCATAGGCGGTTTGGTTTTGGTACGAGGAAATATCCCGCGCCAGTTTAGATTGTTTCCGCCCGATAACTTCGTTAGAATGCTGTTCAACTTCAACAAACAAAGAATCAAAACATTCAGTGAAAGTATCATCAGAGAACATAACTCTTAAACTAGTTTCAGTACTGGTGATCTCATCCTTAAGTAAACTCATTTTCGCATTATTATTGTCAATAAGTAATTTAAGTAAACGTAACCCAGCATCGTTAAAGAAAGCTACCAAAGCTTCAAATAATAGGTGGTCAGCATAAACACCATTAGGACACTTGAAAAATCTTAGTCCCTTAGGGACTATGTTTAGTTCAATACAACATTGAAAGTAGCAATTTTCCAAATCTAAAGAACGATACCTTTTAAGCAGTCTCAACAGTTGTTCACGCTTCTTGTTTATGTCAACGCTGTTCACTTTTTTCGGATTACTTCCAGAATTGCTAAAAGGATTGTCAGAAGACACAAAAAAAGTTCAACGGAATTGTAGCAAACACGCCTGCTTCTGTTGTTACTAAAGTTGGAACGTGATTTAGCCAAACAATCTTCTTTCTCAACACTGACTGTGTTTCCTAATTCAATAACAGTATCCATCTCTTCGTATACTTCTACAGGACTAGAGGCATTCGCCACAGTTCTCCCATCGCGATAACACTCACGCTCGCTGCCACGCTCACCGGCTTTGGATACTAGAAATTTTAACGAATTCTGTATGTCCACCAAGGTAGAAATTAATAGATTATTAACGTTAACATTGTTGGGGTTGATGTTGTCAGATGTTGGCATAGGATGAATCAATAAACCCAACAAAGGATCTTCAATTGCCTCGGCCATGGCAAAAAAAACAAAACAAAACCACAAATAAATGAACCAAAAACTAAAACAAAAGAAAAACCACGGTCAAGGGTAATAGAAAAAATAAATCAACTCAAAAAAGAAATAGCGTACACTCCTTTATTGTCCGCTTTCGTCAACAGACTTCATCAGAATAAAAAACTTCTCATAAAACAGCATATAAATAACGCTTCCAATCAAAAATTAATTGAAGCAATTAACAAAATTGATTAAAAATCTTTAAAGACACAGAATCAAGTAAAAAAAGAACTAATATCAGCGTTTTTGTTAATAGACAAATCCCTATATTTTAAAAAACATTTTACATTAATTGTATCGTTTAAACCAAGATGCACATCAGATCTCAACTTGATTTGCCAAAGAGTCTCCCGCTGTTCCAAATAATTTTTAAAATCCCCTCCTCTAAGGTCAGGATAACAACTTCTAATACAGAAAACACAAATTTCTTGAACACAGAACAACTAACTGAATGCTTAAATAATGCATTAGTTCCATCCTTTTGACGAATAGCATAAAGGTGCTCCCTAATACGAACTTTTAAGTGCCTGGTGGTCATCCCGACGTAAAAAGCAGGACAACCAGAGCACATACTGATGTAAACAACACCTTTTGTGTTGCAATTCACAAAAGATGGTACACCTATAGTTTTCTCATAAGTGACAATATTTATGTATGGACCCTCAGATATGTACCGACACATGTTGCATTGATGGCAACAGTGCATACCTTTTTTATCAGTAGAAATGACAACAGAATTGTTGTCATTAAATTCTAATTCTAAAATTTTCTTTAAACTACAGTTGTTCTTTGATACAAAACAAGGTTTGTCACCCAGTACTTTGTATAAATCCAAATTGCCCCTAATAATTCTCCAAAAGCTCTTTATAATTTAAAGGGGTTAAATAAAGACCTTAGATTCATGAAAAGTGACAAGGGTGGCAATATTGTCATCATGGAACAAGAATTTTCTAAGAATAAAATGTTGGAAATTCTAAACAATACCGAAGAATATGAAAGTATTAGTTTCCATCAAATTTTACAAAAACAACGTCACATTTATTCTTATTTATATGATGCCCTTATGTCCGGTGACATCAATTATGAGGTTTTTGATTTTTGTACGGTGCAACAACCCAGAATTGGTGTCATTTTTGGGATTCCAAAAACCCATAAGTGTTTGCTGAACCCTCCCATTAGGCCCATTGTTTCTTCACCGCATTCTGTAACTGAAGGTATTTCTCTTGTCATTGACGCTATATTAGGACCATTTTTGACAAAAGAGGTCTCTTATGTTAGAGACTCTTGGCACTTTTTAAACAAGTTAAACTTGTATGCCCAGAGTGGAGCATTTGATTCTCAAAAACACATTATGTTTACTATTGATGTTGTATCTTTGTATACTTGCATACCTCACTATGATGGCGTTGAAGCTGTACGCTGTCTTCTATCTAAAAAGAATTACGGGCTTACCAGTAACGCTATTTCCACCATTTGTGTTTTTTGGATATAATTTTAGAAAACAATTTTTTTCTTTTTGATAAAACTTATTATAGGCAAAAGAGGGGAGTCGCAATGGGGTCTCCCGCTGCACCAGCGTATGCCAACTTGGTAATGGCATGGTGGGAATATGAATTTTTACCCCATTTAAGCAAAAAATTTAATATTTCCTTTTTTTGTCGTTATGTTGATGATTTGTTTTTCATCATTGAAGGTGATTTGAATACTGTTGATTTGTTTCTTTTTGAAGTTAATTTACTGTCTAGCTATCTCAAATTTACAAAAGATTGTGTTGGACTGAAAGTTAATTTTTTGGATGTGCTTCTTTGGTGGGATTTTGTAGATACAAGATTTCACAGTCGTATTTATCGTAAGGCGACGTTTAACAATAGTTATTTACACTATGCAAGCAACCACCCTAGACACATTATTAAAAATATTCCTAGGGGGCAGTTCATAAGAGCTAGTCGTATGACTTCAAAATATAGTGATTTTATTTGCGAGCTTGAATTTATTATTAATTTGTTCATAGATAGAGGATATTTCAGACCTGACTTATTAAAAACCAGTGACAAGATTAAAAATAAACGCACTAATGTTTACAAGCCATTGTTGGATTACATTTCTAAAGAAGACCTGTGCTGCAACACTGTTTTTTCTAACAAAACTGTTGACACTAATTTGATTTGTGCCCTTGATATGACAGTTGACAGTCAGTATATCCAGCAAATATTACAAACAAATTGGAGAATTATTAGGGGCAATTTGGATTTATACAAAGTACTGGGTGACAAACCTTGTTTTGTATCAAAGAACAACTGTAGTTTAAAGAAAATTTTAGAATTTAATGACAACAATTCTGTTGTCATTTCTACTGATAAAAAAGGTATGCACTGTTGCCATCAATGCAACATGTGTCGGTACATATCTGAGGGTCCATACATAAATATTGTCACTTATGAGAAAACTATAGGTGTACCATCTTTTGTGAATTGCAACACAAAAGGTGTTGTTTACATCAGTATGTGCTCTGGTTGTCCTGCTTTTTACGTCAGGATGACCACCAGGCACTTAAAAGTTCGTATTAGGGAGCACCTTTATGCTATTTGTCAAAAGGATGGAACTAATGCATTATTTAAGCATTCAGTTAGTTGTTCTGTGTTCAAGAAATTTGTGTTTTCTGTATTAGAAGTTGTTCATCCTGACCTTAGAGGAGGGGATTTTAAAAATTATTTGGAACAGCGGGAGACTCTTTGGCAAATCAAGTTGAGATCTGATGTGCATCCTGGTTTAAACGATACAATTAATGTAAAATGTTTTTTTAAAATATAGAGATTTGTCTATTAACAAAAACGCTGATATTAGTTCTTTTTTTACTTGATTCTGTGTCTTTAAAGATTTTTAATCAATTTTGTTAATTGCTTCAATTAATTTTTGATTGGAAGCGTTATTTATATGCTGTTTTATGAGAAGTTTTTTATTCTGATGAAGTCTGTCGACGAAAGCGGACAATAAAGGAGTGTACGCTATTTCTTTTTTGAGTTGATTTATTTTTTCTATTACCCTTGACCGTGGTTTTTCGCTTGATTACTTTAACAACTTTGCTGTGCTTGTTTTTCCCCTGATTTTAGTCTCAGACACCAAATTTGTTGCTCCTGGATTACCAGCTTCCCTCATGGTTTAATGTTTTTTTCTTATCAGTGAGTGATATCCATCACCATAAGGCTGAAAAAATATTACATCTCACTACAAATATGTATTATATATCTCATTATTTATCTATAAATAGTTCTGTGTCAGAAAGTAGATGAACCACAAGTTTGTCTTTCTAAACATTATGATGAGAAAGTCAAACACTCACATTATTCGAGCATTCAAATTAGCAAATCCAACACCACTGCACAAAATGGAACACGTCAATCATGTAACAGTGTTTTTTTGATTGTTTTTTTTTTGCAGAAGGGCAAACACACCTGCAAACTATATATACTAATTTTGAGATCCCTACTGTGCTGTGCAGCAGGGGGTTTATGATCCCATGTACCGGTCTACTCAATATTGTGCAAAATCAGCAGACTGCTACAATTTACCGCTGTTGTGGCTTCACTGTTCGACTTTCTAGACTCGGTGTTTAGAAAGTCAGTGCTGTGGTCTATAGACTTACTGACAGGGACCAATATAAAACACAAGGGGTGTTTAAACTATGAGAAAGTCAAAGCATTACATATGTGAAGGATGCTAATACCCAAGAAAATATATACGGGTGTGTATATGTATGTATGTATGTGTGAGTGTGTTTGTATATAAAACTTTTATGATTTTAGTAATGCAAATATATTGCATATCAGATTCCATAAAAGCATTCACGTCCTCCTTGATCTTAATTAGACCTAATCAGGCTGGTTGAGCAGCTGCAAATGCAAAACTGTTTTGTCTTTTATTATAAATAAACATATCTTTTTCTTTCATGATAAGTAATAAAATAAGGAAGATAATTATAAATTACAAAAATTATCACGGATTTAAAATGTTTCATGAATAAAATATCAAAACAAAAGAATTATAGCAGTACAAATCAGCTTACTTCTCAAAAAAGTATTAATTTTTTACCCCAATTAATGGCACCCCTGCTGTTTACTACACATATTTACGCATGAGTGGTTCATGCAAATACACATACATCAATTACATTGTAGTCTATTCACTGAAAATTGCTGTCTGCAAATTGTACATGAAAAGCAGAATGTAAATACGGTAATTAAAAGTGCCAGTAATAGAACTGTAGAATTAAGCATGCATTTACAACCTATTTCCACTACAATAATATGAACGAAGCCTGTTGTTCACACATATTCTTCGGTTCATTTGTTCTGTGAATAGTCAAAACCAGCCTTTATACCATCAAAGCAAAGATGATGTGATTTCTTATTTTAAATATGAACAAAATGAATTATTTGATCTCTTCTGCTGCAGCAACAAAGGAATTTAATAAATGTCATTTTTCAAATACACACAGTGTTTTCCAGTACAAAAGATTCTTCAAAAGACAGGCACTCATTTGTATTTGGAAACAAAACTTTGATGTGTTTGTAGTTGTGACAAAGAAGCATCACAAGTGAAAATAATGAATATTTTGATATTTTCGTACACAAAAGCAAGGTGCTCTCTGAAATTCTAGACTGTGACAAATCTAAACCCAGTATGCATGCTTCTTTTATTGAGAGAACTTTGGCAGCAGGGGGTTTATGATCTGTTAAATGTTTGCAAAATAATATACTCCCTAAACTGAAATGGGCAGATTGGTAAACGAGCTGGGAGGGGGATTAAAGTAAAAAAATATGCATATATATTAACAATCTTTAGCCCTTTGTAAATGAAAAACATAATCAGACATATACATAAAAATGTTCTAGCATTTAGTATGAAAAACAGTCACTGATTTATTTCAAATACCCACTTTATCCTGTTTATGGCCATCAGTAGCCAAAGTTTACCATGGCAAGGTGTAGGTGTAAGACAGGAAACTATGTTGGAGGAAACGTCACCCCATTTTGGGACACATACATGCATTCACACCTGCTGCACGGAAACACCTAGAGTTTATTTAAATATCAATGTTTCACCAACTTTCACATCTGTGTGTTATGGGAAGAAGCTGAAGCTGCGAGCAAAAGCACAGCCAGATAATGAAGCAAAGAAAGACTTTGTAATGAAAGTTCCTTCACATACTCTGAAACAACAACGGTGATCATCGTGGTACTGTGCTTGTAATATAGCTACAATATACAGTCAAGCATAGTACACATAAGTTAATATAAAAAGATAATTTCCTGAACCTTTTGTACAAGTATATAGCTATGCCTTACTAAGTGGTCTATTGTGATAGAAGGGATATAAATGAGAAAGCTTTTCAGTACGTCTGCCTTATGTGTTAGTACAGAGTAAACAGAAATCTGAACAGTGACAAAAATATCATCCTGTCCTTCAAGAGCAATTATTTGCACATCTCCTCCCTACATGTATGTGCTGCCCTATTTCTCTTCTAGTATCCAGGCATACTGCAGACTTTATTAATTGAAATATGTTTCACCAATATGTCAAAACTACCGCCGTTCGAAAGGTGAAACATTTTTTGTCAGGTCTTTCTTGAAATGAGCATATTATGTTTAGCACTATGGTCCTGTCCTCCTTCAAGTGTTTCTTCAAAAAGGCCCTGCTTCAGCCATTACCAGGAGCAATTATAGGCACTCTGTGCCACATCACTTATGTCCCTTATCTCACATAAGAACAAAATCTATCAGCCACATTCTGTTTATTATCTTTACCTAAAGGAAATGCCACAGTTCTAAACTGTGATAAAATCCAGGATTCTACAGCAGAGAGCAGGACAGATTCTAACATTTATAAAGGAGACGGGAGATGGCTACAAATTAGTATGGTATGTCTATAATATGAGAGTTATCCTTAATGTCCTGCTGGCATTAAAGGGGCAGATGTCAGTGGTTAGGAAAATATCTTTCTTATCCAATGAATGTTACCTTTTACTTTTAAAGCACCTTTCTCCTGTGGTCCTTAATTCAGTTTTAAACAACTTAAATGAATAGGCACACTGAATGGCTGCAGGTACTCTGGCCCCCAAATGTGAATTTCATGGTTTATATAGTTTATCTAGTTTACTGTCAGCATGTTGTCTTTGAACCATTTTGTTATTGGGTGCGTGCTGACTGAAGCAGTGGTGTTTGTTGCCTGTGAACCATTTTGTTATTGGGTGCGTGCTGACGGAAGCAGTGGTGTTTGTTGTCTGTGAACCATTTTGTTATTGGGTGCGTGCTGACGGAAGCAGTGGTGTTTGTTGTCTGTGAACCATTTTGTTATTGGGTGCGTACTGACTGAAGCAGTGGTGTTTGTTGTCTGTGAACCATTTTGTTATTGGGTGCGTGCTGACTGAAGCAGTGGTGTTTGTTGTCTGTGAACCATTTTGTTATTGGGTGCATGCTGACGGAAGCAGCGGTGTTTTTCTGCTCAGTTCTGGTGGATTTGCCTTGATTTTTGAGATTGTTGGTTCTTTCGGTCACCATTGAGCTGACCATGTTAATTTCAGTCTTCATTAATGGTGGCTGTGTCAAATGCAGGAATCAGAGCCTAGCTTACACATTTTTGGACTCTGTTGATTTTGTTGGGTCAAGGGATTGGTCCAGACTTTGGAACATTGCTGGTGTTGGAAGATGGAGATGACGATCTCAGTGAGGATGGTGTGGATAGAGAGGATTGTTGTGGCAAATCTAAATCATTCGGGCCTCAGGTAGTAGTATGCCAGTTGTGGGATTGGAGTGATTGAAGTTGAACAGACTGGGACTTAGAACATTTACTGGTGTTTGAGATGGAGTTGCTGACAGTGTGGATGGTATGATGGCTGCGGTCACTGCAATCATGACTGGGATAGGCACAGCGTGGTTATTTGAAGCTCCAATGGCTTCATATGGCTTGGACTTTGTTGTTTCTGTTGTTGCTGTTATGTGTATTGATTTTAAGAGCACGTTTTTGTACATGAGCTTAGAGAAACAAAGTTTCATTCAGCTGTGCACTTGTTGTATGGTCTGAATGACAAAAAAGATTTTACTATACTTTCAGATTAACCAGCCAAATATTTCCCACTGATTATTTCACAGCTGGTGCTGAAATGTACTTCAAACTCAGTCTGTTGTGCACCTGGAAGAATAACCATAAGGTACTGATGTGAGGTACTCCTCTGGTGTGATGAGAGTTCCTCGTTCAGCTCCATAATCTATGATCCTCTTCCAAGTACTTGCCCAGCAACATAAATTTTTCCTCATTTATGGTTCAAGCCCCACCCTGTGAAATTTTGTACTCCAACATATTAAGGAAATTCCCCCTGCTAGTGTGTTAAGAAGTCTCTAAAGACACGTGTTTATACAGGCTTGATAAAAGGTAAATATATTAAGGAGGAAGCAACCGGTAGATTTGCATTTAAGTATGTAAAGCAGAATCGTTTAACCACCAGAAACCCTTTCCTCATCTTTGCAGTGACAAACATATTACCAGTGCCAACTGACCTTTCAAAAGGTCACATACAGTCAGTGTTAACCAGATTAACCCCACTAGTCCAAAACCAGCATCACTATCTGTTGTAAAGTCCAGATTGTACATGACTGCTATGCATAAAATCAATCTATAAAACCTAAAATCATTCTGTCAGAAAATCCATTTTTATACATAATCAGCGTTTTGACATGTACAATGTAAATGTCTATTTTAGTCTTAAGTTTTTATTGCCTTATAGCTCAGAGTTGTGGATAAAAAGGGTCCTGGGCTCTGTCAAGGTAAACAGTTAATGAATTGAGTAAACAAACAAATCCTAACCATCTTCGCTGTCTCATAACAGATTTTGCTTCTATTTTGTATGGCACATCACTCTAGCTTCCATTGGACGCAATTAGAAATGCTGGCTAATAGAAGGGACTTTTAAAGAAGAACAGAAAGCAGCATAGTGGGAGATGTGTTAAACTGTGTTTGTATTAAACATGATCTCTGATTATCCTGAAACTAGAAGTCAAATCTGAGACCTTAGCCGTCAAAAAACCCACAAAATTCAGTCAACTGTGGCTGTAAATGTTAGAACTTAGTTGAATACAGTAACCAAAATCTGTGCTAATATACAGCTCATTGCAAATCTATTAGGCTACCAGAGGCCATTGGGCTAGGAATGCCCATTCTTCCAAGTTCAATGGCCCCAGAGGCAAGGCATACAAAATCCTGCATGTGGGAATGAGAGCTTTGAACTCCTATGAAAACAAATCTTGTCATGTGCCCTTTTTGAATGCTATCTTAAACATTTTGTTAGCACTGAAAATGATTTTGAACTAACACTTTGCAGTCAAATATCCCAAACTTGACGTGCAAGTATTTGCTCTAACAGACATGAAACAGACAGTCAGTGCTGCAGTTTGCCCTATGTGCATTGTAAGGAGATCTACATATTACAGATTGCATTAAAAGAGAATGACAGCTTATAGTCACTGATGCACTCATGGTGTGACGAATGATAGCAAACAGAAACTGATGCACCAAAGCAATGAGGTATGACAACATACAGTCACTGGTGTACTGAAGGAATGAGGTATGACAACATACAGTCACTGGTGTACTGAAGGAATGAGGTATGACAACATACAGTCACTGGTGTACTAAAGGAATGAGGTATGACAACATACAGTCACTGGTGTACTGAAGGAATGAGGTATGACAACATACAGTCACTGGTGTACTGAAGGAATGAGGTATGACAACATACAGTCACTGGTGTACTGAAGGAATGAGGTATGACAACATACAGTCACTGGTGTACTGAAGGAATGAGGTATGACAACATACAGTCACTGGTGTACTGAAGGAATGAGGTATGACAACATACAGTCACTGGTGTACTGAAGGAATGAGGTATGACAACATACAGTCACTGGTGTACTGAAGGAATGAGACATGACAGCAGTCATTGATGGAGTGAGGTATAACAGCAAACAGTCACTAGTGCAATGACAGAGTTAATCATGACAGCTTGTTGTTGCCACGCTGAAGGCACGAGGCATGACACACAAAGTTACTGGTGCACTGAAGTAGTAAAGCATGACAGCATACAAACACTGTTGCAGTGAAGGAGTGAGGCATGTCAGCATGCAGTCACAAGTGCACTGAAGGAGTGAGGCATGACAGCATACATTCACTGGCACACTTATGGACTGTGCAGTCACTGGTGCACTGAAGAAATAAGGCATGGCAGCATAAAGTCACTAGTACACTGAAGGAGGGAGGCATGATAGTAAACAGTCACTGGTGCACTGAAGGGGTGAGGCATGAAAGCATGTAGTCACTAGTGTACTGAAGGTTCATGCACTAACTGGTGCACTGAATGAGTGAGACATAACAGCATTCAGTCACAGGTGCACTGAAAGACCATGCAGTCACTGGTACATTCAAGGTGTGAGGCATGACTGGAAACAGCCACTGATGCACTGAAGGAGTGAGGCATGACACATGCAGTAACTAGTGCACTGAAGTATTGAGGCATGACAGTGTACAATCACTGGTGCACTGAAGGAGTAATGCATGTCATTGTGCAGTCACTGGTGCACTGAAGTACTGAGGCATGACAGTGTACAGCCACTAGTGCACTGAAGGAGTAAAACATGTCAGCCTGCAGTGACTGGTGCAGTGAAAGAGTGAGGCATGACACATGCAGTCACTAGTGCACTTAAGTAGTAAGGCATGACAATGTACAATCACTGGTGCACTAAAGGAGTGAGACACGTCAGCAGCAGTCACTGGTGCACTGAAGGAGTGAGGCATGACACATGCAGTTACTAGAGCACTGAAGTAGTGAGGCATGAAAGTTTACAATCACTGGTGCTCTGAAGGCATGAGGCATGTCAGTGTGCAGTCACTGGTGCACTTAAACGTTGTGCAGTCATTGGTGCAGTGAAGGAGTGAGGCATGCCAGTGTGCAGTCAGTGGTGCACTGAAGGAGTGAGGCATGTCAGCGTGCAGTAACTGGTGCATTGAAGGAGTGAGGCATGTCAGCATGCAGTCACTGGTGTACTCAAAGATCATGCAGTCAGTGGTGCACTGAAGGCGTGAGGCATGTCAGCGTGCAGTCACTGGTGCACTTAAGGATTGTACAATCACTGGTTCATGAAGGAGTGAGGTATGACAGTATACAGTCATTGGTGCACTGAAGGAGTGAGGCATGTTAGCATACAGTTACTGGTGCAATGAGGGAGTGAGGCATGTTAGCATACAGTTACTGGTGCAATGAGGGAGTGAGGCATGTTAGCATACAGCTACTGGTGCAATGAGGGAGTGAGGCATGTTAGCATACAGTTACTGGTGCAATGAGGGAGTGAGGCATGTCAGCATGCAGTCACTGGTGCACTGAAGGAATGACTCACCATCACAGCGTCATCATACATTGCTGAGCTGCAGCAGTGGACCAAACAATGTCCTTTGTACTGTAGGTACATCTTAATGTGATGATGTATTTTTCTCACAAATGGCAGACAAGTGCTGACGTTAAGGGTAAATGGTGTCCAATCTGATGTTTAGAGACATACAGCAGGACAGGTCATTAGTTCTATTGTCCATCTTATGACCGTCTGACCTTAAAGAATTTTATTACTGTAAAATCATGTTGATATTTTCTCCTTTACTGTTATGTATCTAGATTAGTGAGTTGAAATGAAAGTTAATGACTGGTTTTGACTGTAAGTGGAAGCTTTATTTCATAAGCTTAGATGGTGTTGCATAATTTACTTTTAACATTTTCTGTGTCTGATATTTACATTTTGTGTTCTGTTCCCTAATCTCGTGTTAATTCCCTTAGCATTACCCTAATTGCAATAAGACTCCTACATCAATCTAACCCATTTTTCAGATGTTTTGGTAAATAATGTATAACATTGTCTTCAATTTGTCACCTATTGAGACTTGCACTTCTGGATTAGAGATTAGAAGAAACACTAAGCATAATCTCTCATTAGGCTTTATTGTGCTCCCCCTCCGCTGTTTTAATTTCAGTCACCTAGAGATGAGTGAAGAAAGGGCATGACTCACCCTAAACTTTGCGAAACTCTATCCATATTCCACATAGCCTTCACTAGATTCCTAATCAAAGAAAGATATCCCTTTATAAATCTTTCCCTTATGCAACGGACGAAGACATGATTTACCTCACCCAACACATGTAGACATGATTTACCTCACCCAACAGATGAAGACATGATTTACCTCACCCAACGGACGAAGACATGATGGAACACAAAACTGGCCAACTCCATTCAATCCTCTCTCATTAAATAAAGGTGCTGTGCAGACTGCTAAGGAGAATGAATTGTGTCCTAATACCTCACAACTTGCTAACTACTTCTCATCTTAGAATACTGACTGTTCTGCTGCTGTTCCATATGGACATGGAGGCAAACAGTAAATCTTGTTCTTCTACATGGACCATTATGTGGACATGAAGGCAAGCAGTGAATCTTGTTCCTCCACATGGAGCATCATGTGGACATGAAGGCAAACAGTAAATCTTGTTCTTCCACATGGAGCATCACATGGACATGGAGGCAAACAGTGAATCTTGTTCTCCCACATGGAGCATCACAAATTTGGGGATAGCAAACCTTAAATAAAAGAAGAAAGACAGCACCAAAAACTGTTCTCAGAACAAACCACGATCCACGAATATGTCACAAAGAACTTCTTTTATTGAAATACAAAACGAGGTTGAGTGCTTTCATCTACCCAATGTAGATTTCATCAGAACACTGAAAATATCAAACCTTGTCTCTTAAATACTTTAAAATTCCCGCCTAAAACACCACCTGACCAATTAAACTACCATTAAGTTTTAAAGACATAAGAACATAGATTTGGTAAAACCCATATAAACAGCCTTCTAAATATTATCAGTATTAATAATGGTTAAAAAATGGCTAAAACAGCATCAAAATTCAATAAACAAATCATGTTAACATGTTCACAATTACAAACATTATACCTCACGTATTCTTTTACTCAATAATCAGCAATACAACGTTAGAGAAATTTATCAAGTTCTAGCTTCCTCCAAACCTCATTCCTCCTCCAAAACATTAATCTGCATGAATTGTTCCCACAACTTCTATTTTTTTCTATGTAATTTGGTCCTACCCTTTTCTAAAGATTCTACTTCCAGTTATTTTATCTCTGTTATAATATTCACTACTTCGTAGGTTCATTGGTAAATAGTTGTTGTTCAAATACAGTTGGTTTGGACTTTAATTTCCATTTTCTATTAACTGATTTAAAGACAGCCACCAGAATTAAACTTAAGAAGGTCTTACTATGAATAGGCAATTCAGATCCTATGTACTAAACTGTCTTTCGGCTTTTCCCGGTTAGGGGTCACCACAGCGGAACTCCGATCCGCTAATGATTGGCAGTAAATTTTTATGTGCTGGCTTGCCGGGCCTAACGCACAACTTTCAACAAAGGAATGGCCATTCACTCATGTCGACACACAGGAGACGCTCTAACTTAGAATCAAATGTGCAACGTCTAACTGTGAGGTGACAATGCTACCGCAGCACCACCACCGCAGTTTTTTCAGATCCTATGTACTAACTCAAAAAAATAATTTTATAGGTCCACAGGTGGTTACTAGGCTAATGGCCCTAGGGCCCTTATAAGCATAGCCAAGGCCAACCCTTTTTCCCTTAAGGGTCTAGAGATATGGTCCATGTTATAAGCAGATCTAAATTAGCAATGACTGCCTCTATCCAAGAGGGAGACAGGTGAAACCCCTGGGGTAAATTTCCAGTTTTCCATCCATTCATCCAAGTTATGCTTAAAAAGGGTTAATGAGGGGCTCTGTTTAACCTGTATTGGAAGTTCATTCCAGAGAAGAGAGAACATCTGAGAGACATATATGTCTCTCCAGCAAATCCTGTTGATACCACATGCTAAATTAAGTTCTCTAGAGCAGGTGAATTGTGTACCATTCGACTTACAAATGTGCAGCATTTCCATTAAGACTGGATCTGAGGTTGTTCTGTATGCAAAGCACAAGTCATCTTTGAGTCATCTATATGATACAGAGTATAGTGACAGTGATTTCAGTCTGTCCACGTATGACGTGCTGAAGACCATGAATTTTTTTGTGAGAAACCTTTGAGGTCTCTCCAGTTGCTGCAGGTGCCTGTTTGGTACATACCAAATGGAGCATTGTACTCCATTATTGGCCTGATGAGGGAAGAGTACAGGGGGGTTATCACCTCTTTTGTTCTGGATGCTATGCTCTTGCTTATGAGGTGAGTAATGTAGAATGCTTTCCTTACCACTGTGGAGACATGGTGATCAAAAGTAAGGTTACTGTAAACCTGTGCGCCCAAATCTCTCACAAGTAGTTTAGAGCTTAGGGTGCTGTTCTTAATATACTAATCTGCAGGGACACTGCTTTGCCAAAGGCGATGATAAGGCATGTTTTTGCATTGAGTTTAAGACCATGACTTTGGTACCAATCATTAGTTTGCGTAAGTTCTTCTTGTAGAATGTTGACATCATCTGGGGACTCAATGACTGCTCCCAGGCTGCAGTCATCAGCAAACTTTGCCAGCCACAGACTTTTGTTTTTGCCTTTACTTCTGAGAAGCAGATTACAAACAATAGGAACCCTAGCACCAATCCTTGTGGAACACAACTGGTAATGGGTCTGCTGGTGAAGGTGGAGACCCATATTTTGACTGTATGTGTTTGTTTGGTGAACCAGTTTGCAACCCACCTGGCAGTATATGGGTTGACCCCCAACTGAGTGAGTTTTTCAATAATGCCTGAGTGGGAGATTGTGTCAAAGGTCTTGGCCAAGTCTAGGTAGGGCATATGCACATATCTGCCTTCATTCAGGGTTTTGGTGACAGTCTTGAAGACGTCCACCAGATTCAACAGGCAAGATCTCACTTTAACAAAACCAAACTGGGTCGGGTCAAGTGTTTGAAAGTCTCCTATGTCCTTGTTGATAAGGTCCATGATGATTCTCCCCAGATAAGGCTGGTTAGGCTAATGGATCTATAGTTCCCAGTGTTGGTGGATGTACCCCCCCCTTGTGGAAGGGGATGACGGTAACTGTTTTCCATTCAGCAGGGACAAAACCAATGCTTAGGTTGTGGTTGAAAAGAGTACCTAATGGTGTTGATAACTCCTGTTTTCAACCATTGAGAATGCAGCCTGGGATGTTATCAGGTCCCATAGAGGCTGTATTTTTGACTTTGGAGAGAGAGTGGTTAAGACCTGCTCTTTAGAGATACTAGGTGGAGAAAATGTGGTAGGAATGTTTTGGGGCATATTTGGTTGGGACAGGGGGAATACGTTTTCAGTGAACCTGTCCACTAACAGGTTGGCTATTTCCTCTGGTTCAGTATATGTGGTACCATTCAATACCAGTTTAGCACAAATCTGGGCTTTTCCTTTAAGGTTTCAGATGTAGCTAAAGAATGCCTTATGGTTATCCTTAGTTAGAGATGCTGATCTAGATTCGTATTTAGATTTAGAGGACTTTACAAGATGTCTTATTTGCTTTTTCAAGCTGAGAAGGTTCCAGTTCTGAGATCTCGCCTTCTTGCTCTTAAACAACAATTCCTCCTCTTATTATATAACCTGATGATGTCCACCAGGCAGGCATGTTTTTTCTTGAGGATCTTACTTTGGTGCTATCAGAAATGGCTGAGTTAATACAATTGTATAGATGTTTATACAATGCATTGAAATATATCCTAGTATAGGTGTCAAACAGGAGCGTTGAAGCTATTAATGCCTTCCCATAAGAAGCCGTAGTTGGCTTTGGAGAATTTTTTACCCTAATTTCTCTGGGGGGGGGGTGTCTTATGTCTGATGCTAATGTTACTTCAAGAGACACTGATTTATGATCAGACTTCACCAGGGAGGGCAGCACACTTGTGATGGTGCATCGTTCTACCATGTTGGTGAGAATGTTGGGGTGTCAACTGTAGAGCAACGAGTGTGATGTGTCTTTAAGAAGCATAGCAAGTGATGAACGTGCACATATAAATAATGTGTAACATGTTGTATCTAATGTCATTTTGAAAATGCAGCCATAGAGCAAGCATGTGAGAATGGATGTAGTTAGTTTGTATATAAGTTACCTAAGTTGAAGTTAACAGCTATAATCATAATGTTCTTGTACATAATAAAGCTGCTTGAACAGAACCCAGAAAGACTCATCTATTGCATCCTGACTAGATGACTGACACCAACTATCTGCTCCAAGACATTTGAGTTAACGAAGTCCAAGAACCTTTGGGCAAATGTGTTTGTATATGTATCATTTACCCAATCTATGGACGGGAAGTTAAAGTCACCCATAACCAGGGTATTTGGTTGTATTTTGAGCAAATCAAGTAGATCCAAGTAGGCAGTGCAGGTATCACGGTTCACTGAGGGGTATCTATAGCTGATGATAACTTGAAGAGGGATCTTTCCTATAGTTATTTGCACATGGAGTAACTCTAGGGAATCATTCTGTTTAACAAATTTGTGGGTGTATTTATCTTTGATGAATACTGATACTCCTCCATGTATGGCTGGGGTACTCTCTTCAGACTTGAACCAGGTCTCTGTGACTGCATGGATGTCAGCATATTCCAAGGTAAGGAGTGTTTCCAATGAGTGCAGTTTCTCATTTAGACTCCTAGCATTTAGCAGCATAACTTTAAGGTTGTTTTTGAGGATATTTTTAAGTGAGGAATTTTGTTTTTGTGACATTGCCTAAAAAGGCAATATAGGGAGGCAAAAACCTTAGCCAGTAACCAAAAGTCCAGAGGTGACAAGTAGAGACAATTTTTGTCAAAGCATCATGGTCTATCAACCATATTATCCCAGGCTGACTGGTACTGGGGATCTAGGACTATTGAACGAAAGTTCAATAGTCCGAATCCACGTTCAGTGAACACACTTTAACAAAAGTGCTTTTACAGAAAAAGCACTTTCGTTAAAGTGCATTAAAAAAAAATTAAAAAACAATACAAAAGTGTTTATGCAGGGAGGCAAGCCCTCCTGTGCCCCCCACACCCCCTACTTTAATATTCTCACTCCGAGATTGCACTACAGTAGGCAAAAGGGAATTTTCCTTATCCACACCATAGTACGACCTCCACAACAGGCATACTTACGCAAATGTGCTTCTTCGGTGAAAAGCACTTTCGCATAAGTATGCCTGGCCATTTCACATTTGGTGAAATGGCCATTCGAGCATTAGTCCTAGATCCGGTACTGGATCCCCTTAGAATGACACCAGAAACGAAACCAATTGTTGAAGTCAATCTTTTTTTGTCTATATTGAGGTATCATCTAGGCGAAGGTAAAATGCTGCTTAAGGCTAGGGACATACCTGCATGGGACACATTTTCAGAGAGCTTAGTCATGTCTCTTTTCATATAGTCCAGTGAGGTACATCTCAAGGCGTTCACTCCAACATGAACTATGACAGAGTCATAACAGTGCCTGTCATTGAGAGACTTGAGTGCATGTGTGATGTGGCGGATCCTGGCATCTGACATACATCTGACTGTGACCTCTTCCTTATCCAACCTGGCGAGTGAGACATCTGTGTGTCTCACAATGGAGTCACCTATGACTAAAACATTTGATTTTGTGTTTTGCCTTAGGGGCATCTTTGGTAAGACACTGGTACGTGAGTTTGCATGTGTACTGTGATTTTCTAGGAATGTATTAAGTGAATTGTGTTAATGTTTTGAATGTCTCTGATATTTAGGTTGGCTTCTATTGAGAACATCTGTATGTGTATGTTTAGGTGTTGTACATGTGGATAGTGCATTAGGTGAAGTGTGTGAGCTGACAACCTGCTTAGTATCTGATATACTGATTTTTGAGGGAGAGAGCCTAAATTCTAGATTGTTAATATAGATACATCTCTCACATACTGAATTTTTGTGAATTAGAAGTGTGTTGTCAGTGTACATGAAGAAATTGCTACATTGCCTCAGGATGCCCATGTCGATCAGGTTAGCAGGAGAAATGGTGGGAAATTGTCCATTCATGATGCAAGATGAAATACTGTGGTCAGTAACAGGGAAGGGACTAGAAGGATCAAGTATGGCTGAGGGACAAGATAAAGTTCTAAACTGCAAGGGGCTTAATAAGACTTGTAGAGGAGCCTCAGAGGCTCAGCTGAGTGTCTAACCAGGCAGTGAAGCACAACAGTGAGAAACCTCTGATGGAGCACAAGCAGTTGACTAAGGGAAAACTATCTATCTAAGAGTTTGTGTCTATAACCACCATTGGTGTTCTGCACTGCAGAATAATGCAGGTGGTGTGCACTATGCAAACCCAAGCTAAAGTGGGCAACAAGTAGCAACAAAATGAAACTGCTTTCAAACACTCTAACCAATAGCAGCACACTTAACTGGGATATGGGCCAACAATCACCACTCAGATAGGTCCTTAGCTACACTTTACTCTCACTAGGGTGTAGGGGAGGCCCTCTTTTGTGAAGGAAAGCTGGATTAGTGCTTAGAAACTGTAAAAACAAATTGGGTCCAGCAAATCTGAACCAAGTCTATGCTAGGTTAAAGGTGCAGGAAACAGCAAAAAACCAGCAAAATACAGTTCAAAAATAACAGCACACAATAAAATACAATGTAAGAAGTGCAGATCAAGTAAAAATAATACTTATTTTTCAGTCGTAGGCAGTGGATGCTTCACATAATACAGGAGATTGATTGCTTTTTGCTAACCTCTGTGCAGCTCTGGTAAATGAAATTAAACTGATTTCAAACACTCTAACCAATAGTAGCACACTACACTGGGCTCTGAGCCAAGAATTACCACTCAGGTACATCCTTAGCCACACTCTTCTCTCATTAGGCTGTAGGGGGGCTCTTTTGTGGAGGTAAGCGGGATCAGTGCTCAGAAACTGTAAAAGCAGACTGGATCCAGCAAATGTAAAACAAGTCTATGCTAGACTAAAAGTGCAGGAAACAGCAAAAATATAGTAAAATACAGTTGAGAAATAACAGCCACAGTAAAACACAATACAAGAAGTGCAGCTCAAGAGAAAGTGACGCTCATTGTTCAGTAGCAGCAGATGCTTCAGGTAACACAGCAGATTGATTGCTTGTTGCTAACCTGTAAATAAACCAAAGGGAAAGCCCAAGACTGAGACTAATTCCTTCAATCCCTAACTCAGATGGCTACTTAGCTGCACACTTCTGCCACAAGGGTGCAGAGGGGCCTTCGTAGTTTTAGCACTCAATTGATACCACACAGACTATGTTCAGCAAGGCTGAATCTAGCCTATGCTATACCACGCAGAAGTACAAGAAATTCAAAGTGCAGAAAATCATAGTCACAATAGCAAAATAAATAAATAAATAAATATAAATAAAAATAAAAAGGCAGTTTAAATAAAGCAGCAGTTCAGTAGAATACTCACACAAGAGTGCAGAAAACAAACCTTCTGAGTATGAAATAACTGGTCTGGAGCCCAAGTGCTTAAACCAGAGCAAAGACGTAGAAAAACAGACACAATAAGCCTTCACCAGCAATTCCCAGCTTAGAAGGGTATAGGCTATCCTCTCATGCCACAAGACTTTAGACCACAAACCTTTCTAGTGTGAAATAACTGGTCTGCAGCCCAAGTGCTTAAACCAGAACTAAGACACTTTCAGAATAGCAGATAGAATAATCTTTCAACCAGCAATTGCCAGCTTAGAATGGTGTAGGCTAGCCTGTCCTCCCATAAGAGTGTAGACCACAAACGTTCTTAATGTAAAATAGCTGGCCTGAAGCATGTGCTTAAACCAAAACTAAGAGTTTTGAATAATAGTTACAATTTAATCAGACTACTAACAAACAATAATAAATGCAGCTGAAAAAATGCAACTGAAGACATTTAACAGCAAGCAGCAAAAGCAAAATAAAGTAATACAGTAGGAAGCAACACAAATACAGTAAAAGCAGCTGAAGAAAGTGCATTTTTAAGTTAAGTGGAAAGGGAAGAAAGAGAAGGTAATTCAGTGTTAAGAAAATAAGGGGGTGGGCCTTTCCAACTGATCTCTGCATAATCAGTAGAATGGGCTGATGAGATGTGTCTAGGAGGAGTATCCCAAATCAGATTTATAGTGCAGGCAGGCAACTCAAAATCCACCAAGTTTAAGAATACAACAGTAGTAGCATTAATGTGTGGGAAAAATAAAAATCAGACACAGATCAGTAATATTCAGAGAGAGTACAGCAAGCAAGCCAAACAAGCACTATAGTTAAATAGACATGCCTTCACATAATTCAAGCTAAATGAAAAATTCTATTTCTCATCTCCTCCCACTAATTATCTAATGTTATTCATTGCTTGCAAAGGAATTCTTTGATACATTTTCTAACGGGCCCTAGCCAAGGCCTCTTAAAACTGCAACAGAACAGAAAACGTAAAACAAAACATATGTATAAAAAAAAAAAAGATAAAAAAATAGAAGTAACCAGACCTTAAATGAAAAACTTGAATTCAAAATAAAATGCAGACAGAGATCAACAATATTCAGGCAGAGTACAGCAAGCAAGCCAAACTAGCACTCATTTAGTTACACCCATTAGTTCACCGAATATTTGTGTCAGAGTAGTCTGTGGGGAATTTTTAAAGTCTGCCAACTCATCACACTCCCAAAATAAATGTTGCCAGTTGACTCTTTGTTCCCCATCACACCTCCAACATTTGCAATGTACTTGAGGGGTATCAAATACCTGTGTAAACACTTCCAATCAAAAATCCCAAATCTTTTAGATTTTATTGCAGATGTGACAACCATATATGTCCACCCACTGTTTCATTGTGAATTGTTTATCCACTCTTTCTTCCCAGTCTCTAAAAAATAAACAAACACAGTAATCTGTCTAGTTCCAACCTCACCACCATGAGTGTTGTGAAAAAAATAACACAGAAACTAGTGGTCTTAAAACTTTAATGATGAGTTCAGTCACAGTAATTTCTAAAGATCATGAAACCGAGGTAGTGTTCCAAAGCAGCAAGCCTTTATTCATCACAGAAAAGTGATCCTCGGTAACAAAAAATCAGATTGATTTCTGATGTTTTGTTACTGAGAATTGCTCATCTTTTCTAACCTCCTCTGAGTGATTCCTATAGTTATCATGCAATATTTTATATGATCTACTAATTATACCTTTTTAACAGCAGCTTCTGTTCCACACTGTTAAATAAACACTTCCAGATCTTTATCACTTTCTTCCCTCCTACCTTCCAAACTTCATCAGGAATATCATCTATTCCTGGAAACTTTCTTGCAGAGTAATTATACATCAACATTGTCATTTCATCTCCTCCTGTCTTAAGTGTTAATTGCTGAGCTTCATCTACCTCTAACCTTGGCATATCTAAATGTTTCATAAATATTTCCATTTGTGATGTTTCTCATTTTCCACATTCCTCTAGTTTATACAACTGTTCATACCTGTACAAGATCTCCAGTTATTTTTTCTCATTATAGACTCCCTAAGTTTAACACCAACCACTTCTGCTCTCTGTTACATTAGTCATTGTGTTAAACATTTCTGGGCTCTGGAGTTATCAAAAACAGTTGCTTAAGAGCAATTTTTCTAAACTCATGTATATTGTCAAGGTAATGCCTTATTTTCTCTTTAGCACTTTACATTTGTACCTATTCTTGTTTGGTGAGATTACCCCATATTCTACAATATTTAACCTTTGTCAGCTCATATAAATAATTATTGTTACTTCTTAACCATATCTCTTTTTAATTTATTTATACCATATTTTAAATGAGTCTTTATCACTTGATCGGAAAACCTAATTGTTGAATCCAAATTGTCAAACCTCTCTTCATCAAACAGCAGTTTCATCAAACTATTTCACAGTGAAAAGCAATGGTTGGCCATCATTGGGAATTTGCCCGTTTCCTCGCTGTAGTGTGATCTCAGAGTTGGTTTATTTAGTTAGGGGGGGAGTAAAGCCACCCACTTGGGTGGGTTTTACATTTTTAGAGTTTAGTGACAGGTGCTAGGTTGGATGGCTATTTTTTTTCCCTGTGAAAATGTATGATAAAATGGCCATTTGATGAAAAGATCAACAATTTGGGTTCGATGAATAGTTATTCGACAAATAGTTTTTTGCTGAAATGATACAGACCCTTTTAAACTCCACTCTGCTTTTATCCCACTCACTAGTTATAACTTCTAAAGAAGTTTCTATATTCCCTAATAGCTCTTGAATAATTTCCACTACCCATTTCTTAATTTCTTAAATCCCGCTCTTTGTAACAGGTAGGTAGGGAAGCACCGTTATCTCATTTGTGCATTATCGCCATGCATTTTTATCTTAGTTGCTTTTGTTGCATGATTTGAAATAGTTATTGCATGCCTGTTGAAGCTTCCAATTAAATGAACATGGTCTTGTGAAATATAATTCATGTCTAGTCTAGCCAAGTTATTGTACCTTGGGGAATAATATGCAAATTCTCTCTCAGTTCTTACTACTGAATTATCATCTTCCATACCAAATATTTTCATAAATTCCTTCAGAAATCTACTCTCTTTTGTTTTAATTTCCCTTCTAGGTCCCCAGATATATCCCCACTGTTGCAAATCAAGTTCCAATCCCCACCTATAAATAACATTTCCTTCTGAAAGCTTCTTATTTCTCCACAAAATTTTCTTAAGCTGCATAATAGCAATTTTAGGTAGAATATAAATGTTATGCCAATATATCCTCCTCCCTTTCCAGTAGCCCCTTAGTACCATCATCTATCATTACTAGCTTTACCCCTTTCCTATCACTGTTGTAGCTCCCCTTTTCCTTTCACCTTGACAGTCTGCCGAATATCTACTCTGAAATTCTTTACCAAATTCACACGCTCACTTCTTTCCAAATGTGACGTCTGTAGTATAATTATTTGCACTCTGAATTTTTAATGTAATTCAGTACTCTTACTTCTTGGTCTATACCTGTGAGGCCATTCACATTCTAAAATAATGTTTAGCATAGCCATTACGATAAGACATTGTTATTCCCACCTATTATAGATGACAACTTTTTAAATTCTTTATTTACAGCTTTTGTGTTACATGCACCCATTATTGTTTAGTAGTTAAGCCTTTATACAGTTATTTATTCACTCCATTTGAATCTATGCCACATTACAAGACATCTTGTTTTAATGAAAACCTTCAAACAAAACAAACAAGCAAAAAACACATCCAGAACACTCCCAAAGCCTATTACTTAAAACAAACACAAAAAACTATGTATGTCTTTAAATTATGAACTTTAACCCTCCTGATAGGAACAATTGTCCCAAACTGACAACTACATTCACAGTCATTAACTGAGAGAAAATTAAGATTATCATTGCTAATATGTATGTTACAGACTGTGCTCCTATCTACACTAATTGCTGTCTGTTGTATTATCTTTATTCCCCTCTCAGATATGAAAAACAATTTGAATGTTTTCAAAAAAACATTAGTTTTTTTAGCTTAGAGAACAGGTTTACTGGCTATATTTAAATAAAACTAAATTCTACACTGTTCTAGTAAAAGCAATAAAGTATTCAGTTACCAGAAAAGCTTATTCACTTCCAGTAATTTTAAGTCATTATTTGCTGAACTGCTTGCCGCAAACAATGTCCAGACCTATTGATTTATTGCTTTTACTTGTACTCAGCTTATTTCCATGGAAACATAAGAAAAATGTACTTCTCAACTAATACTAAACATTTATTTGCTAAAGGAAAACTATTTATTACTTTGTTGTCTCTCATTTCTTTAAAACTCACTGCATTTAAAAAAACAAAACAAAACAAACAAACTTGTCATTACATTACACCAGGGGCATTAATCCAGACATTCAGCTGTGTAAAAAAAAAGTAATAATAAATTCTACATGTATGTATGTACATCAATGTATGCTTGCACTCCTTCACCCACCTAAACAGCCCAAGATTACAATCTATTGACAAACATGTTTTGTCCAGCCTTTCTTCTCTTTTATATAGTAATGCCTACATTTCCTAAAACTAAAAAAGAGATAAAAAACCTGTTTACTTTAGTATTTTTATCATGTACAACAATCAAAATACTTTACTATGTAACATACAATTTATATTATAAAATGTTTTATACAAATATTTTTAAGAACAAAAAGTTTTTACTTATAGTTATTTCTTCTCTGTTTTTTTTTTTTATTTTTTTTACTTTTTGGTGTCCATTAATGATATAAAGTGGGGTATATGCCGGTCAGTCCCCCAAAAAATTTAACAAAGTCAACAGATATCAAATCTTTCTCAGCTACTTTTTCTTGTAAAGCCATATTTCCCAAATGTGATTGATGCTTTGTCGTCTCACATTTATTCAATAATTTCAGTGTTGAGGTCTTCCTCCTCTCCATCTCATAACTCAAGTCTCTTGTTCAAGTCCAAGGTACTCCTGATACTTTTAGTCAACTCCTATGCTTTTTTTCTGTCTCAAGCATTTTCCTTTGGAACATTGGAAAAGGTTTCATTGGCAAAGTTTCCCAATGAGCCTTACCATCAGAAGAATGAGAAGCAGAGTCCACTTCTGTTTGATCACTCACCCCTTGTTGGACAACCTTTTGTGTTTTCTCCTTAGCCTGCCCTGCATCAAAAAATTACTTTGATCCACCAGGAAAAAAGTATTCTGAAAACAACTGGATACAGCAGTGTGAATCTCACACCTGCCTCTCCACATTCCCTGACTGCTGGGATAAATGTGCTTCTCTTCTGCCTGGAATACAGTGAATAATCATTTTCCGCAAACACTTTGTCTCCAGTTTTTAATACTTTGCTCTCTGCCACACTTTTGTTAAGAAAAACTCTTTCTGCTGATATTATTACAACTTTACTAATATAACTCTTAGCTGCTTTCTCACGGTCAGGTTTGGACCATACACACAATGTGACCATTCAAGTAATAAATCCTGCTGTGGAATACCAGTCCAGTTATTTATTTTTGCTTTCATAAAATTCAATCTGTTCCTTCCAGTTTCTCATGTATAGCAGAAAATCTTAGGTTTTTCATACATGCTCTGTACTTTAGCACTACTATTTTTTGAAACAGTTTGTCTTGAGCAGTCTTGTATTCAGCCAGCCTTTGCTTCATTTCACCTTCTGATATTTGTAGTTTTATCATTTCATCTGAATAGCTGTATAAAGCTTCTTCCATTTTATATAGACTTTTGTTATATGAGTTTATATATCCCTTCAATATTTCATTTATTTTAATCAACAGTGAGTGCATTTTACTTATTTTTTCCAATATATTACTGGAAGTCATCTCTTGTACCAGTCTAGGAGCTTTAACTCCTTTTTGCAGAAGAGCTTCAGGATTCTTTCCACTCAGTGTTTTCTCTTCACCTTCTCGAGTTGATTTTCTATTCAGGCTCTCTAAGTTTTTTCTTTGCTGGCATTCAGATATTGTGCTTACTAGCCAGTAAGTGAATTTTACTAAAACAGGCAGAATTACTTTCCCTTATTAGTTTAATTTTCATGTTGTGAGAGCTGAAATTAAGCTCTTGATCAGTATGCAGCCATCTTGGAAAAAAAACACCTCACTACCTCACTGACCAAAATATACTAACTGTATGGTCACATTAGCTCAAAGTAAAGGAAATACTTGGTTTTGAAGGAAAATGAAGTAGTCACTTTAGCATCTTCTATTTGTGAGTGAGTGCATGATTATGGCATCCTGTATGGGTACCGACAGTTTCAAAACTGTATCCACAGTGTATTATATAGTTATTTGTAAGTCTTTACTTACTTCATATTTTTCTTTCATCAAAATGCCAAGTTTGAAGAGTTTGTAGCTGTAACTTGTTATGCACTTGTTAAATTCACTTAGCTACAAAATAAATAAAAACTCCATCAAGCATAACAACTGAAACAGAACAGAAAAATACAATAAATCTGTGGAGGAAACATCAACACAAACTAATTTATTGTTTTTTTTTTGTTACACTTTAATCAAGAATTTCATTAGAAATATAGTTAAATAACCTTCCCCACAATTAAGTAAAACAAATCACATGATCAATTATAACCAATAACTTATTTTAAAACAGAAATCTGCAAAGTACAATTTAAAGCAACAGTGTCATTTAAACTGAGCCTAAAATTGCTGCTAAAATACAATTCCAATAAATTTGCGAGTCTCTAAAAAATGATTAAAATCACCTCTCCTATCATTTTTATGGGGTTGCTCAATCACCAAAAAAGTAAACCTTTTAAAAGTAATGTAAACAGTAGTGTGTTACACTAGATCACTTTCAAGGTTAACATTTTGATTGCATAAGTGTGTTTATATATTCTTTCCCCCAGAGTTCTAATAGTTTTGCCAACATAATATGCTTGACAAGCTGTACAAACAGCAAGATAAATTAACATCCTACACTGGCAGGAAAATTACCTTTACTACCAAAAATCCTATTGTTGTTACTTACATAAAAAAAGAATCTGTGCTGATATACTGACAATATTTACAGGCATCACAAGGGTGAGTAGCACCCTTTCTCGTGGTGTCTGTTATACAGTAAATCCTTCTTTCCAAAAGGGTTTTTAAACTAGTTCCTTTTTGGCTTACTGACAGAACCCAGACTGTAAAAGTAGCCGACTCCAAATCCAGCTCCAGACAAGTGACAAGTAGAGTACCTCATGGTTCAGTCCTGGGACCGCGCTTGTTTCGCATCTACTTCTCTGAAGTACAGGCCAACACTAAGGGACTCTGGCTAACAAAGTTTGCAGATGACTGCAAACTGGGAGCCATAACTGAATCCCCAAATGATGTAAGTATTCTACAAAAGGGCCTTAAAGAAACAGATGCTTGGTGCCAGAGCCATCGGCTCAAGCTTAATGCCAAGAAATGTATAGTTATCCCCTTTGTGGAAAAAACATGTACCCATGAATTACCACATAGGTGGCAGTACACTAAACACTGAACGTGAGATGAGAGACTTAGGGACACAGTCTCACCTTCAATAACCACATTGCCACAGCAGTCAGGAAATCCTTCTATGTGGCACACCTCATCACTAAGGGCTTTTCATCCAGAAAAAAGGAGGTCATTGTCCCACTGTACTCATCCCTCATTAGACCCATTATAGAGTACAACGCCCCGTTTGGTATGTACCTCACAAGACATCTGCAACAGCTGGAAAGGCCGCAAAAATACCTCACTAAAAGAATCACAGGCCTAAAGCAGATGCCCTATACTGACCATCTAAAAGAACTCCAGCTATACTTTGTGGCATATTGTCTATTCAGAGGCAATCTCTGCTTAACATACAATGCCATGACAACCCCTGAGCTGTTGGACATGCTCCACTTTAAGAAATCCCAATCCCTCAGAGCCACATGCTCCAGGGATCTAAACCTTGTCATCACAATGGACAAAAGATGCTGGAGGGATAGGTTCCTGACCCAGAGACTCCCCATACTCTGGAATAGACTGCCCGTACATGTCAAGCAGAGTGCCTCCTTGGCCCTCTTCAAAAGGAACCTTGACGATTGGATGGGAGATAAGAAATTCACCCAGAGATCATGTCAATCGCCCTGCTAGACAGTGGTCCAGGGAAGTAAATATTGTGGGAAGAAATATCCAGGGAATTGTTATGGCCCTATGGCCGATGTATGTATAGGCCCTAGGACCGATAGCCTAGTACCAACCTATGAACATATGATTAATAATGTTTTGTTTGAGTATGGCATATCACATATATATGACTTACATATGAGTAGTTTGATTAATAATGATATGTTTGAGTATGTTTATCTTATGTATACAATTATTCCCAAAGTTAATAAGAGTTTAGAGACTCCCCCATGAGAACAATGGTGTTTAGGCATGGGCGGATAACCGAGCTAGTTACAGTTTACATTTCTGAAGATGTTATAGCCATTTTTGGAGATGCCACTACAGTTTTGAGGGATAAAAAAAAAAACATTATGCCAATCATACAACCCAGGTATAAAATGAATGGAGTGACAGTGAATGTATGTTTGTCAGCATGGAGGTGAACTCTTTATTTACAGTTATAATAAACACTCTTGGCATAGCAATTATCTATGGATGTTTATCTGAGAAGACTAATAAATATGTCCAATTCTAATATAAATTTTATTTTTTATTTTATCAGAATTATTTTTGGAGGACAATGTTTTTATTTTTGAATAGAAATTTTATTCACAGAAGGTTGGTGTTGCCATGGAGACCATGTGTGTGCAAATAGGTATAACAATATGGTATTAGAACTTTGTGAACAATCATGTTTCATCTAATAAAGTATACAGTATGTTGCCCACTTTGTGGATGATGTTTTCTATGTATGGACTGGCTCAGCTGAACTATTGTTAGGAGTTTGTAATATTCTACATACTACAACATCCTGTCTAAAACTTACGGTAAAGCAGTCATGACATGCAGCTGAATTTTTGGATGTACTCGTTTATAACAATGCTGAAGGAAAACTTAATACTTCACTTCTTATAAAGAATTATATGAAGAACACAGTTTTGCAGAGGTCTAGCATGCATTGTAAATTTGTGTATGGACATGTCTTAAAAGGCCAGTTTATGGGTACTGCTAGATCAGCTAGTGAGATGAGAACCTACAAGATGTTTTAGAGACATGTATGTGGACTTTATAGGCAGGGGTTATTCAGTCACTGAAACTGACCAAGGTACACAGGAGTGTTGTCTTATAGACAAACCATGGCTAAACCATAGTTTTCTGACATTACGATACAATACCCCACTCAGGCATTATAGATAAGCTCACCAGCTTAAATATAAACCCCTGTGTTACTAGATGGGTTGCAAACTGGCTCAAGGACAGAACCCACATGGTTAGAATTGATGAAGCCATGTCAGACTCCAAACCAGTTACAAGTGGCATCCCACAAGGCTCAGTCCTGGGACCTCTCTTGTTCGGTATATATTTCTTGGAGGTACAGGCCAACACGGAAGGACTGTGGCTGACCAAGTTCGCAGATGACTGCAAACTGGGCACCATAATCGATTCTCCAGCCGACACAAGCATCCTCCAAAAGGGCCTCATAGAAACAGACAACTGGTGCCAGAGCCATAGTCTCAAGCTAAACGCCAAAAAGTGTATAGTCATCCCCTTTGGCAAAAACAAAGTGCCCACAAATTACCACATAGGTGGTAATCCATTAAGTACAGAAGAAGTAATTAGGGACCTGGGGACCCAAGTTGATAGCAATCTCTTATTTGACAACCATGTGGCCAAAGTGGTTAGAAAAACATTTTATATAGCCCACCTAATCATGAAGGGATTCACATCTAGATCAGGGGAGGTCATTGTGCCTCTTTACTCATCCCTCATCAGGCCCATAATTGAGTACAATGCCCCTTTTGGGATGTACCTTACCAGACACCTGCAGCAACTGGAAAGACCCCAAAAGTACCTCACCAAGAGGATCAAAGGGCTCAAACAGATGCCAAATGCTGCCCGGTTAAAGAAACTCCAGCTCTACTCAGTGGCATACCACCTGCTCAGAGGCGATCTGTGCCTGACGTATAAAGCAATGTCCAACCCGGAATTAATGGACATGCTGCACCTCAGAAAATCCAAATCCCATCGAGCCACATGCTCGAGAGACTTGAACCTCAGCACTGAAATAAATAGGACATGCTGGAGGGACAGATTCATAACCCAGAGGCTCCCTTCACTCTGGAATAAAATCCCAGTCCAGGTTAGGCAGAGTAGCTCATTGACTCTCTTCAAGAGGAATCTTGATGAGTGGATGGGAGATCGTAGGTTTACCCTGGGTATCACTTCTGTGTCACTGTTAGACAGAGGCACAGTATACTAACCTCGAAAAAGGGCATAGCAAAATTAATTTAAAATGGGTGGCGAAAGCCAAACACACTCTGGCTAGGCTTATAAATGCCCTAGGGCAGATAGCCTAGTATAAACCTATGAACCTATTACTGATAGGCTGTATCATATTTCCAGGTGTCATGTTGCCCCCATCAGAGTTCCCCTTACCTACTCTTGTGATGTTTATATAGTATGTAATATTATTAAAAGGAACTGGTTATTTATTTTAAGGAGTTGGCCAGTTTTGATATAATCCTCGCTAAAAATCAAAAATTAACTGGTCAATTTTTATGGTAATGAAGATTTGAGGAAATTGATGGGTAATTCACATTTTTTCTCTTTTAAAAATAACATATTTTCCTGTTGCTACTGCAATACCTGTGGGGACATTTTAGGAGGAGCATGTTTCATACATCCAAATACAGGTAAAGTCTATACTGTTGATTTGTTTAGTGATTGCAAAAGTTCTAATTTGATATATTTGGCTACCTACACTGTTCTTCTTTTATGTAGGAAGGACAAATCATACTTTCAGAGGACACATTCTTGAACATGTGTATGATATTATGATGGAAAAAATATCAAATGTGTAGGTTAAACATGTTAGATTATGTGGTTCTGACATATGTGCAAGTTTTTTGTTTCTGATTTTCAATAAAACCTTGAAACAAGTTGATAGTGTGAGTATCACAGAATGCACTGAATATAGATGAATTATAGAATTACGTACTGCTGTGGTTCTAATCCGTATATAGATGATTATAGAATTACGTGGTACTGTGGTTCTGGTCTGAATATAGATGGATTATAGAATTACGTGCTACTGTGGTTCTGGCCTGAATGATAGTGTTCCTCTGAAACTGATACTTAATGATTTGTTTAGTTGATTGTTTTGTTTTACTATAAATGTAATTAAATGTGCAATGTTTTATGGCCTAAAGAAGTGTGTTTCATAGTGTGAAAGCACTTACCTGTTTAATAAAAGTATTTTTGCATCAGTGATGGAAAGGTTGACAGACGAGATCAGACAGGGGTCCTTGTGGGCTATGATGTTTGCAGATGACATTGTGATCTGTAGTGAGAGTAGGGAATAGGTGGAGGAGACCCTGGAGAGGTGGAGATATGCTCTAGAGAGAAGAGGAATGAAGGTCAGCAGGACTAAGACAGAATATATGTGTGTGAATGACAGGGAGGATAGAGGAATGGTGAGGATGCAAGGAGTAGAGGTGGTGAAGGTGGATGAGTTTAAATACTTGGGATCAACAGATCAGAGTAATGGTGAGTGTGGAAGAGAGGTGAAGAAGAGAGTACAGGCAGGATGGAGTGCGACAGACGAGTGATTTGTGACAGACGAGTACCAGTAAGAGTGAAAGGAAAGGTCTACAAGAGGGTAGTGAGACCAGCTATTTTATGTGGGTTGGAGACAGTGGCATTGACAAAAAGGCAGGAGTCAGAGCTGGACATGGCAGAGTTAAAGATGTTAAGATTTGCACTGGGTGTGACGAGAGTGGACGGGATTAGGAATAAGTATATTAGAGGGTCAGCCCAGGTTGGAAGGTTTGGAGACAAAGCCAGAGAGGCAAGATTATGTTGGTTTGGACATGTGCTGAGGAGGGATGCAGAGTATATTGGGAAAAGATGCTAAGGATGAAGCTGCCAAATAAAAGGAAAAGAGGAAGGCCTAAGATAAGGTTTATGGATGTAGTAAGAGAGGACATGCAGGTGGTTGGTGTGACAGAGCAAGATGCAGAGGACAGGAAGAAATGGAAACAGGTGATTCGCTGTGGTGACCCTTAACGGGAGCAGCCAAATGAAGAAGAAAGATTTTTGCATCGGTCCATGGTCAGTGGTCTTTTGTAACTTTGAAGACTATGTGCTGTTATTGGTCCTTATCCTATTGTGCTGAGTTTGATTCGTTTAGCAGCCAGTTGCTAAATGTGTGGTTTGGAGCAAGTCACTTAAACAGGCTGTACTGCAGGATCATTCTAAAAGGTGACATAGGTACCTAGTGGGCTTTCCTGGTTAACAGGTAAAAAAGTTACTGTTTGTTTGTGACTTCCCTCTTGTCTCTTTATCTAGTGTGAGGAAAAGGCAGTTCTGATAGAAGAAGGTTCATTGTCAGATTTACTGCAAGGCCTGCACGGCTATTCTTTGTTCTTTCTGTGATGCCGCTGTGCTTAGGACACTGATATTTGTAGTATTATCTGTCAGAAGAGATGTGTTCCATAAGAATTTATAGAGCTGTGTTTGATCTCAAAATAACAGTTCTTTCCAAGTGTAAGGGGCTAACTGAAGTAAGGTTTGCTGACATTGTGTTTTCTGCATTAGTGTTGAGAAAACCCTAGGGACCTCCCGTACAAATTTATGCAATAAACATCATCACTTTAAATCTAAGTGCCATTTGTTTGATCGAGTAAAAGGCATTCTGCATATGCAGTTCTGTAATAAGTCCAGTAACAGTGTTTTTTAATACAAGAAATTCTGTTGTAAGTACTGACTTCCTTATGCTAGATATGTAGCCAGGACACATTCTGACAACTTGCTGAATTCCATAATATTTCACTACTAGATTAATATGACTGTCCTTTCCTCACCCTCACACTTCAGTGAAGTGTGAAACAAACATATTACATCTGTGCGCACATGATGGATGCTTTATTAAAACACTGTCTCATACAAGTTTCCCAGTCTTTTTCTCAGTCAGAAATGCTGCAGGAGGGTGTAAAAACACACTGTCTGCAGCACAGTCTCTTAAAAATGCTTTCCTCACAGTACTGATCTGTAACAGCTCTAAATCCCCTTGAATTTTCCTTTAGGGGCCCATGAGACTGGGAAAACAACAATTATGATGTAAATCATTCTATTCAGTACTGCAAAAAACTTGTATTGCATTAGAAGCTGAATGCATGAATTAGCAAGCGGTTACGAATTAGTTATAATATTAGTGTCTTTTAGATGAACCGAGTCCCCATCAGACTGTGTTGATAACAGCTCAGGAGGATGGAAAAGGACCATAGCATTTATTGAAAAAAGAAAGGAAAGTTCCCGTATATCCTGGCCAGTACCTTAACCACTATGCATTCCAGTTCAGGTCTCCACTGAAAACAGCCCTTGGACTAATCTGGTCAGCAAAGTCTAAATACATAAAAGTAAATATAAAATACCAATTGCTGTATAATGCCTGAAGATTTATTATTTTTTTTAAACTTGATTTTAAATTAGCAGTACAGTGCATGGTTTTTAAAGTATTTCACTATACTACAAGATAACACTTCAAATACCTACCACCTTCTCCTACCATCCCTCTTTTTTTACATTATGGTTCCTTCACTTGTCACTTTTCCCATGTACGCTTGAATGCACCCCTGGATTCCCTCTTGAGTATGCATAATGTAGTTTCATCTTTATATGTCCTTCCTTTTCATTGTAATCTGATTGTATTTGATCGATGTGATCTTTTATACCCATTTGATGTGTGAATGTATTCCCTGGTTTAGAGTGAGAAGAACGTCAGCGATTCTAATCATACAGCTACATATATACACATTTTCCTCTCCATTTCGCTCACATGGTTTGATGTGTGGCTTGCCTGGTGCCTGGAGGAAAGGATGCTTCACTTCTATGCTTTGTGATTTCTCCACCTCATAGATTCATCGATTCTTTGATTATTGCTAGGCTAATTACCCGGGGGGGGGGCCTTTCTAAGCCTAGCAATGTTTTCCTGAAAGAATAATGATGTCCTGCATCAAAACAGGACACTGAGTGACAGGCATTGATCAGCTACCTCTGTCCATAAGGGACATGGGTGCCAGGCCCAGTATAAATACACCAATAATAACACTCCTGCATTTGTTATAGTAAATGAATGAGGATTGTAGTCACTAACAATGATATGCTTTTGAGTTTCAAACTTAATAGCCTTCAGAAAAAAACATCCTGATGAAGAAAAATCCCATCATAACACATAAAGCCACATCTCATTGTATCTAAATCACCGATCCCATAAGATGAAACACTCCACAACCCAATATTCTAGTCATACGAGACTCCATAGTGAGACACACTGATGTCCTTTTACTAGGTTGGATAAGGAGAAAGTTACAATTAATTGCCTGTCGGGGACTAGTATTCACCAGATCATGCAATCACTCAGGTCACTTACCCTGAGTAGCAGTATGACTCAGTCATAGTCCATGTGGGTGTGAATGACCTGAGATGTACCTCTTTGGACTATATAAAGAGAGACTTGACTGAACTCACAAAATATGTGTCACAGAGAGATATGACCCTAACACTGAGCAGAATTCTAAAGTCTTCAAGGATGATGCCACAATACCAACAGAAAATGGTCGACTTTAACAATTGGCTTAGCTACTGGTATCATTCCAAAGGGGTCCAATACTTGTCAGCCTCAGAGGACGTGGTTGACAGGCCATGCTGCTTTGCCTGTCTCCTCTAGGCTTTCAGATATTGGCCAAAACATTATATACCCCTACAGTGCATTTTTTTAGGCATCGCCTAACAAAGAAACCTACCATCATAACAAAAGCCACTCAGGACAAGCTAATGGTGTTATTGCTCAATGCTAGGAGTCTCAAAAAGAAACTGCATTCCCTAGACATTCTCCTCACCCTGAAGAATGCTAACATCTGTGCTGTTACTAAAACATGGTTTAAAACCACAGAAAGCACCCTGGCAGTGCATGGACATAACATCTTTCACACATTCTGGCCACCTACTGGACATGAAAGAGGAAAATATGGAGATATACATAAAAGATAAGCACACCTCAAGGCTGGTCAAATAATATGACACACTTGAGCTACTCCACATCCAACTTATCATTGGAAAAATCCATTTCCCATATCCTTGCTAACTACAGGGCCCCCACCATGAACCAGGAATCTTATGCATCATACTGCATATCAGAACTTATTAGAATTACTCACCATCCAGCCCAGCACTATACTCATAGGTGATTTTTAACTACCCCTCCATTAAATGGGAGGCACACATGAAAACTAACATGCAGGCCCAAAGATTTCTTGACTTTGTAAATTCAAATGCCCTGGAGAAGCTTGTCTGCACTCCCACCAGGGGAACAAATATCCTACATCTGGTACTTACAAATATGGGAAAGTGCTGCACCCCCCCCCCCTATTGTGAAGTCCTCATTGGTAAGATTAGATCACAAAGTGATCTCCCTTGAAATAAAGGTAAATGTAGTCCAACACATATCCCCAAAAACTGTAAGAACTTCACTAAGGTAAATTATCCCCACATTACGGGAAGGTATAGCTAATTACTAAGGTATAGCTAATCCTGTCAAGAAGTAAGAGGAAATGTGCACAACAGAGCAGAAAGTGCCTCATTAGTCTAAACAAGTGACTCAGTTAACTAGGCAAGTCTTGGAAAGCAGACTTTGAGGTAAAAACCACCTCCAAAGCTAAGGATAATCATAAGGCATTTTCAGTTATGTCCACAATCCTATGGGTAATACCCAACAATGTGAGGAAGTAGTTGTAGATATCATTCATATACTCAGCCAGAAGATATAGCAAATCTGCTGGCCGACAAATTCAGCTCAAATTTTACATCCCCCGTTACCATCGGTTTATCCCTCTGCCAGTCCACCACAATCATCATCAAAGAACAGGTTGCTACTGCGCTTTCTTGAGCTAAAAATATGGCTTCAATGGGGCCTGGTGATATTTCAAGTTGCCTCTTAAACAGCTTACATCAGGACTTATCAAGGCCCATTATGATCTCTATTTAATCATAGCCTCTGGACTGCCTTTGTCTTGATAGACTGGAAGACAGCAACAGTCATCCCTCTGCATAAAGGGGGACCATCTACAGACCCAAGAAATTACAGATCCAAAAGTTGGACTAATCTTACATGTAAGGTCATGGAAAGAATAATTGTACACTTGATAAATAATGACAAAGGAAATCTCCAAACACTGAACCTGACTCAGTTTGGTTTGCCAGGGGCAGGTCATGCCTACTGAAGCAGGTGGATTTATTTGAGAAATTCACTAAGACCATGGATGAGGGTAGAACATTACATACTGCCTACCTTGACCTGGCCAAGGCATTTGATACAATTCTCAGTCAGGTATTATAAATAAACTCACAAAACTGGGCATTACCAAATGAATAGTCAAGTGGCCTACAGACAGAACACATGGTTAAAGTGGGTGAATCTAAATCCAGCAAGATGCCAGTTACTAGTGCTGTGCCACAGGGCTCAGTGCTCAGACCACTCCTGCTCAGAATGAACTTCTCTGAAGTCAAGGCTAATATGAAAGGCCTCTGGATGACAAAGCCTGCTGAGGACTTCAAGCTGGGAACAATCAATGAATCCCCCCAATAATGTATGAATCCCCCAATAATGTAGCTATCCTTCAGGAGGGTCTAGATCAGACAAATGATTGGTGCCAGGACCACGGCTTAAAATGAAATGTGATAAAATGCTTCATCATACCCTTCGGCAAAGTCAATTACCACAAAAAATGACATCACCATAGGTACACAGATAGATAGTAGCCAGAACTTTGACTACCCTGTGTCCACAGTGGTGAGGAATCCCTTCTATTTGGCAGAACGTATAAATAAAGGTATGGCATCCAGATTCAAGGAAATTGTATTGACTAGGCATTTATAGCAGCTGGAGTGACTTCAGAGGTTCCTCATCATGAAAATACAGGGTGTAAACACAGCATGTCCTATGTGAATAGACTAAAAACCCTATCCCTTTAGTGTGTCTCCTACCAGCTATTAAGGGGTGACCTATGCCTGACCTACAAGGCACTCAGAAATCCAGCCCTGATGGAGCTGCTACACATCTGCAAGTCAAACAGCACAAGGGCCATTCAATCTAAGGATCTAGACTCAAACAGCATGAGGGTCACCCAATCAAAGGATCTAGACTTAGTCATCAACTCAAAACATACCGGAGAGACAGATGTGTCTCGGAGATCGTCCCTTCTTTGGAACAGGTTTCTTATTCACATTAAGCAGAGCTTGTCCCTGGTCATCTTCAAATGAAGTTTGGATCAATGGATGAGGAAATTGCAAAATCATGCCTGGGGTAGTGCCTATGTCCCTTATGGACAGGAACAATCTATAAGATACTCAATGCATAGACACAAATCCATGCCATCCTCTTGCCCCTAGGGGCCATATGTTGGCTAAAAGTGGATTATACTGGCTAGGCTTCTGAGGGCTCTTAAGCCAATAGCCTAGTAATCTCCTGTAAACTTATGAACCTGTCCACATATTTATTTATGCATTTATTTATTTCTCATTGTTTACCAGGAAGTTCTGACTGATTCAGTTTTCAGCAGAGGCATAGAGGGGAAAAGCTCACATATTAGGCAAGCACATTTAATGACCAACAAATTGACATTTTTTAGAATATACTGAGTTTGCAGGAAACACAATTATATCAATACATCTAGGACACATTATATAACATACCGTAGCTTATAAATTTAAGGACTTCTTAAATCTGCAGATCATGATCTGTATCCATGCCATGTAGGTAAGGCCTGGACCTCCTTACATGGATCCATCAGGTCAATACCCTCTCCTCCAGTCCTTTAAAGCCATTTTGAAATACTTCCTAATGAAAATCTGGCTGTTCCTATTCAACCTCAGGACAATCTATATCCTTAAATAAGAAGAAGCGCATGTTCATATCTTATACCTTCTTTCTCTCTTTTCTTCACTCACTTTCGTATTTTAATCAATTTCTCTCCCTTCACAATCTAAATATGCCATAACCCTGTGTTTTTTTCTCTCACTTCTATTGCAATATCTGTTTGCATTATATTAGCTTACCTTTAAATTCTCTATGAACTGCCTAAAATGTCTCCAAATATTAAATCATTGTTACATAAGTTGTATCTTTTCTTAACCAATTTTTTCATATTATGTCGAATTTGGTAAAAATTTAAACTGTAGATGTGTTTGCATTATTTCTGAAGATTGTGAAATTATTATTTTTTTAATCATTGCAATATTTTGGACATTTTCTATCTAGACCTCCTATGAAAATGGGCACCTATACAGCTGGACTTTCTTGGTCATCAAATGTCAATAAATAAATAAAATTAAATAAGCTGTGTTTCAATGAAACTGGTTCTTGTAACACTGTTATGTCTTCAGTCAAATATTTAAATGGGGAATGATGCATGTTTACTGTTTTACATACTCACTTCCTTTGATGAAAGATAACTCCCTCTGAGAACTCTGACAGTGCATATATCGTTGTGTGCTTGCTGTTATCAGAGACAGAATGTTATTAATCACATAAAAGCATTCTCTGCCTAATCACTAGTGGTCACCAATAAACTTGTAAACCCAGAAGAGACGACTAATCCAAGGTTCATGAAAATAATTCCAGATGGCTTTTGAAAAAATAAATGTAATAATATATCAGAAACAGAATGTTATTAAAAATCTCCACTTCCTCAAAAAGGGGGGGGGGGCACGGCAGAATGATTTCTTCAGTTGTATCAGGTACCTGAGAAGTATTACTCAGTTCTGCTCTGTAAGTATCTAATGGCTTCACTTACTCTGATACTGAGGAAATCTGAGGTAATCTGCAGAATCCCTGCCAAAATGTACAGGTCTAACTTATGCCCATCTGCTTAACATTCAGTTTGCTCCATTACGCACCTAAACCCTGTTCCTGTGTTACCTCTTCTGGTCAAATCTTATCAGCTCTATTGAAGACCCAAAGTACCACTTCCATAGGTCTGGATAACATAAACGAATATAACAAATATAATAATATAAGAAATACAAGTTTTTATGGAAAAGAATTTTGACTAAAATTCAGACGAGTAATTCCCAGAATGTGAGAGACATTGCCACTGTAATAAACAACTTAGGAGCTTAATAAAATCCAACTAAACATGTTTAAGGCTAAAATAGCTACCCAAGCCAAAGACAATCCCGAGACATTTTTCAATACCAGGTGTAATATCAAAAGCACAATGTAGTGAGCTGATTGTGAACAATGCTACCTACATTGAGGCTGAAGATATAGGGAATCTACTGACTGATAAATTTAGTAACATTACCCTTCTCTCCCCTCAGTCTGTTCCCCAAGATACAGCTATATCTGGCTTGTCTCCAGTCATCACAGAATACCAAGTCCTAAAACTGCTACCAAAAGCTAAAAATACTGCATGGATGGGTACTGACAATATGCTTAGATGCATCTTAAATAGCATGAAACACAATTTAACTACACTCTTTAACCCTTGTGCTGTGGTGCTTGTGTTAAATACTGAATTCGCTAGTCTGTATACTTAGGTAGGAGTTCTAATCTCACTACAGTCAACTAGTGTGTGTGTGTGTGTGTGTGTGTGTGTGTGTGTGTGTGTGTGTGTGTGTGTGTGTGTGTGTGTGTGTGTGTGTGTGTGTGTCTAGTCAGAAACGCATAACTGTGTATCCTGAAGTCACCAATGCAGTCCCATGCAGTACAAATATTTGGGAGGGAGGTTGGCATTAAGGTGTTTACCTTAAAGAGAAAGTGCAGGGTTTGATTCTCACATGAGGCAATTAGATAGGATTAAATTAACCCATGGGAACAGTTAGTCTAGTACTAATCTATGAACCTGTGAACACTGTTCAGCCTCAGCCTCTATACAAGTTTTGTACCAAGCAAATGGAGAACTTCTACAGTCATTCCCCCTGTGTAAGAGAGGACCACAGACCCAGAAATTTGACCAGCCTTCTAGAAGGACTTATCATGAAACTAATCCATCAGGATAAAAGGAACCTGCAATCACTAGAACCACCTCAGTTTGGATTCATCAAGGGCAAGTCATGCTTACTTAACCTGGTGAATTGTTTTGAAAATTTTACCAGAGCAATGGATGATGGCAAAACAGTTCACACGGCATACCTTGACCTGACCAAAGCTTTTTACACAATTCCCCCTCAGGAACTGTAAAACAGCTAAACTCCTATGGCAACTATTGTATTGCTAACTGGATCACAGATAGGACACAGGAAATCAAAATAGGGGAAGTTACCTCCACAAATAGGTTCATAGGTTCATACTAGGCTATCTGCTCTAGGGCATTTATAAGCCTAGCCAGAGTGTGTTTGGCTTTCGCCACACATTTTAAATTAATTTTGCTATGCCCTTTTTTGAGGTTAGTATACTGTGCCTCTGTCTAACAGTGACACAGAAGTGATACCCGGGGTAAACCTACGATCTCCCATCCACTCATCAAGATTCCTCTTGAAGAGAGTCAATGAGGGACTCTGCCTAACCTGGACTGGGATTTTATTCCAGAGTGAAGGGAGCCTCTGGGTTATGAATCTGTCCCTCCAGCATGTCCTATTTATTTCAGTGCTGAGGTTCAAGTCTCTCGAGCACGTAGCTTGATGGGATTTGGATTTTCTGAGGTGCAGCATGTCCATTAATTCTGGGTTGGACATGACTTTATATGTCAGGCACAGATCGCCTCTGAGCAGGTGGTATGCCACTGAGTAGAGCTGGAGATTCTTTAACCGGGCAGCATATGGCATCTGTTTGAGCCCTTTGATCCTCTTGGTGAGGTACTTTTGGGGTCTTTCCAGTTGCTGCAGGTGTCTGGTAAGGTACATCCCAAAAGGGGCATTGTACTCAATTATGGGCCTGATGAGGGAGGAGTTAAGAGGCACGATGACCTCCCCTGATCTAGATGTGAATCCCTTCATAATTAGGTGGGCTATATAAAATGTTTTTCTAACCACTTTCGCCACGTGGTTGTCAAATGAGAGTTTGCTATCAACTTGGTTCTCCAGGTCCCTAATTACTTCTTCTGTACTTAATGGATTACCACCTATGTGGTAATTTGTGGCACTTTGTTTTTGCCAGAGGGGATGACTATACACTTTTTGGCATTTAGCTTGAGGTCATGGCTCTGACACCAGTTGCCTGTTTCTATGAGGCCCTTTTGGAGGATGCTTGCGTCGGCTGGAGAGCAAACTTGGTCAGCCACGGTCCTTCAGTGTTTGCCTGTACCTCCGAGAAATATATACCAAACAAGAGAGGTCCCAGGACTGAGCCTTGTGGGATGGCACTTGTAACTGGTTTTGAGTCTGACATGGCTCCAGCAATTCTAACCATGTGGGTCCTTGAGCCAGTTTGCAACTCATCTAGTGACATAGAGGTTTATATTTAAGCTGGTGAGCTTATCTATAATGCCTGAGTGGGGTATTGTATCGAAGGCTTTTGCGAGGTCCAGGTAGGCTGTGTGGACCACATTCCCCTCGTCAATGGACTTGGTGACTGTTTCAAAGAAATCGACCAGGTTTAACAGGCAGGATCTGCCCTTAACAAAGCCGAACTGGGTAGGATCCAGTGTCTGTAGGTCCCCAATATCTTTATTTGTGAGGTCCATGATGATCCTTTCCATAGCTTTGCAGACCAAGCTAGTCAGGCTTATGGGGCATGGATCTGTCACCAGTGTCGTCCCCCAGGGTTATGTGTTGGGACCTTCTCTCTCTCTCCCCTACATACATGGCATCACATTTTCTGAAGTAAAAGCAAACACAAAAGGGCTCTGGCTGACTAAGTCTGCAGATGACTGCAAGTTAGGTGCAGTCACTAAATCTCTAAATGACTTGGCCATCCAGCAGGAATAAATAAATAAATATCTGGTGCCAAAATCTGAAACTAAATGACTAATTTTGTAATGCATTATTGTATCATTTGGGAAGTCATTTATCCCAGGGAGCTATCACATTACCAATACACTCCTGAAAGTTTACCCAGTTGTTCCAGCTTTGGAAACTTATGTGGACAGTGACCTGACTTTTGACCAATAAGTGTTCATTGTTGTAATACAGTGTTTATAAGCTATGCAGTACAGAAGGAAAGGGATTGTGTCTAGATCATTGAATGCAATGCCCTGATTGAGATATATCTGTCCAGATGCATGAAGCAACTGGAATGTCCACAGAGATACCTTACTAAAAGGATAAAGGCCTAAATTATACATCCTACATTGACCAACTCAAAGCACTGTCATTATACTCTGTATCCTACAGACTGCAAAGAGGTGACCTGTGTCTGGCATAAAAGGCATCCTCTGACCCAATACTGATGGATTTATTGCACATCAGAAAGTCAAATGGGATCGGAAATACTCAGTCTAGGGATCTAAACCTCTTATGCACATCAAGAAAGCAGGTATATATCACAGAGGATACTGCTGCTGTGGAATGACTCCCCATCCACATAAAACAAAGTTCATCCCTGTGCAAATTCAAGCACAACTTGGATCTATGGATGTGAAACAGAAAATTTAGCCCAGTACTGCCCCTTGTACTACTAATGGACAAAGGCATCTCCTAAATGCTTTACCCCGTGCAAGGGTTTCTCAAATTCTTTATGGTACGATCCCAGTTATTCTCATTAGGGGTGATATATAATTGTTGATCATGCGAAGAGTAAGACCAATCTATAATAAAATTGAATAGGTTAATTCAAGCACAAAAAAGGGAAACTGGCTAGGCTTAAAATGCCCCACAAGGGCAGCTTTCCTATTACTTCCCTATGAACCAATGTAACTGATTGTCTCCTAGTAAACGCCACATATATATTTGCTCAGCTCATCTGCCTTAATCTATATTACAAATGTAGAATAGTAGAAAACCTTGGTCTCCCCACCGATTATATACCCAACACGTAGTGAACAGCCACAAAGATTCCACTGCACGAGCGTGGCCTCAATACAGATCCTCTTAATTATAGCCCTACAAGTTTAACCAGAAATGCAAAATAATTTACTTTAGGGACGTATCTAGCAATAGTATGTTGTGGTAGGGAGGTTTACAAAACCAACTAATCTTGCTAAGAAATTTGCACAGGTATGTTAATTTCTGAATATTCCCTTAGAGTTTAATTCTGTTACGTGAGTAAAATGTTAACTTATGACAGCAATGAAAACCATCCTAATGAATGGGACCTCACTGTACTCAGCTTCACCAATCAAAAAACATACCAAAACCAAAAGACCATCCTTGCCAGAAGACAGACTGCATTAAAGCCTTAACATTATATTTTTTGTAAAAGGTCAAAGCCTTCCCAAACCTGCTCCCATATTTCCACACTCCTGTTCTCTTTTTTAAAAGGTTCAATGCCAATGTTAATACACCACAACTGGCAAAGGAACCAAGGAATTAGGAGCAAATAATTAGACAGGGAAAGGTAATCGAATGGAAGATGCCAAGAATACATTTGGATTGCAGACTAGAGATCACCTTCCCTATCAAGGACTGATATCCGAGTATAGGCAAAGAGAAAGGAAGAGGGGGTGCTGAACTGAAAGACGAGCACTGGTAGAGTTTTTAGTAGAATCTAGAACAGAAGCTGCTATTAAAAAAGGATAAATGGTAGGGCATATAAAAATTATTTGTTTATTAATTTGTTGACATTTGTTTATCTGGAAAGTCTGACTGGGCACAGCTGGTCTTGTCGGAGCACGCCCAGAGAGATAAGCTCCAAGGTATTATATTTAATGCAATCAATTTTTACAGTAACAAATTTTATAATCCAGTTTTATCAAATACATAGCATAATAGTCAGTATAATAGGATTTTATTGATATTCACAAACATTAAATTTACAAATCTTGTACTGAGACTTTACAAATACAACAGTGGTGTGTAACATTGCTAGGATTAATTTAAGAAATACAATAAAGTGAGGTATTAGAGGAGATAAGCAAGTCTAACAGTGAAGTAGTAATGGAATAGTAATTTGGTTGTGCTAATTAGAAGTAGGTATATTAGTCTAAGATGTAATTATTAAGTAATATATTGCATGATAAATATTGGAATCAATCATAACAGGTTAGAAAGGATTGGGAAGAAGGACTGTATAAGCAATTCACAAAGAAACAATGGGAGAATATATGTATCGCTCCGAAATATTCAACAAAGTCTAGAAGATTTAGGAACTTTGGAAGTGTTTACATGGGTATTTTATACTCCAAGCAGACTACAAAAGATTTTTCCTCAGGTAAAGTGGGCATGTTAGAGGTGTGATGGGGAAGAAAAAGATAACTGGGAACATATTTTATGGGAGTGTAATGATTGTGCAGAATTTAAAAATTCCCTGCAGACTACTCTGTCAGAAATACCGAGTGAGCAAATTGCTGTAACTAAGGAATTTTTTTTTAAATGTGATACAGAATTGGAATTGCCTAGACATAGTACAGCCTTGCTGAGATCTGGTGGCTGCCTAAAAGGCAATGACTAGAAAATTGAAATTGAAGTCTAAACCACCTGCAGTAAAAGTAGTGAATATAGTATCAGTGATAAAAGAACTGAAAGTAAGATCTTTAGAAAAGGGTAGAAGCAAATTACATAGAAAACATTGACATGATGGGAACAACACATGCATAAGAATGTTTTGGAGGAGGAATGAGGTTTAAGAGAAGGCAGGAACTGAATGAGCTATGTAATGTCTGACTGACAATGACTGTATAGAAAATGTGCAGGGGTGGCTCGGGCTATTGAGCTGCAGGACTGTAGCCTCCCCCAGCTGTAATAAAAGTTAATAAACAGAAATAAACAAAAAAGAAAATAACAAAATAAAAGCAAATGCAAGTCCCTGAACATCGTGCATGCACATTCGCAGCATTTCCCGATATCTGGACTGCTGGTGAACCAGTCTGGAGCACAGAATCCAGTCTGTCTCACCAGCAGTCCAGATTAAGAAGACAACCTTTAACTGCAAATATCCCAGAAATCTAACATCCACAGGCTGGTGCTCTCGCAGGAAGGACTAGCCTCATGGAAGGGGAAGGCAGAGGACTTTACTGCAGGAATGGATGTTACAGCTGGTCTCTCTCGTCGCGGGTGTTTGTGTATGTATGGATGGATTTTGTGTCTGTATGTGTGTTTGTATGGATGGATGTGCGTGTGTGTGTATGTGTTTGTAAGTGTGGATGGGTGTGTGGTTGTATGGATGGATGGGTGTGTGTTTGTATGGATGGGTGTGTGTGTGTGTGTGTGTGTGTGTGTGTGTGTGTGTGTTTGTTTGTATAGATGGATGGGAGTTTGTGTGTTTGTATGGATGTGTGTGTGTGTGTGTGTGTGTGTGTGTGTGTGTGTGTGTGTGTGTGTGTGTGTGTGTGTGTGTGTGTGTGTGTAACATGCCCCAGTTGCTATATACTGGTGGCTAGAGAACACAGGATACATGGCAGTGGGTAGAAAATACCACAGGCTTGAACACTGTACCTTTGGCCCAAGTGGCAAGAGCCTGAATTCCCTACCCACCACCATTTGTAAAACAATGTGCAAATTTTTGCCTGCTCTGTTCCTCATAAAATCTGTGGTTTCTGTATTTTTGTTTCTTTACACAGTCAATAGTGCAGTGGTAGCATTGTTGCCTGACAGCCACAGGTTCTCTGGTTTGATCCTTGGCTGGGGTGCCTTCTGTGTGGAGTCTGCATGTCCTCCCTGTGTTTGTGTGGGTTTCCTCTGGGTGCTCTGGTGTCCTCCCATCTTACAAAGACATGTGTCTGGAGTGCTTTTCCCTGGGCCTCTGCTGAAAATTGGCTTTTGTTCTAAGTCCTGGTTAACAAATGTTAAATAAATAAAAAGACAAGCATCTGAATTTCGGACTTCATATTCTTCAGAAAGTACATGGTAACACAAAACCTTTTATTCTAGCACTTTTCTAAGTTTATAAGATGGATATTTGAAATTTGTCCCTATTTTTGGGACTGTATTCCCCCATTACTGGCTTCGTCCAGGTTTTTTGTGCTAAGTTTGAGAGCTATAGTAACAACTGAATTCACTGAATATGTTTGGGGGCTGTATTCCCCCATTATTGGCTTTGTTCAGGTGTTTTGTGCTAAGAGGTTGACAGCTATGGTGAGAACTGAATTCACTAAATGGTAGCCATTTAAGTTTCAGTCTTCCTCTCTTTCACAAAACAGCTGATTTTGGCATAGTGGTATGTTGCTCTGACTGTTTTGCATAGGGTCCTGGGTTCAAGTCTTGGCAGTGAAATGTATGGTGGTAACACAGCATTTTATTCTAGTAACGTTCCAACATTATACAAGCAATGTTTAAATGTGTCCCTGGTTTTTGGGCTTTTGCCCCCCCCCCCAATAAATGTTGGCTTTTGCCAGATTTCTTGTGCTGCAAAGTCCAGAGATACAGCTGAGTGTTGAGTAGATTTTACAAGAAGCTGAGAGCTACAGGGAAGCAAAAGTTTAGTGCTGCTTATACTGAGTCTGGTTTCATTGTTAATAGCAAAACAGGTAGTTTACTTGCTTTTGATGCAGAAGGCTGTGGATTCTACTCCCACAGTAGGTGGATGCATTGCTGATACTGTACTGTGTTGCAAAGAGGGTGGATGCTGGAGTCCTTTTTGGCAAAGATACCTAGTAACTATGAACCTGTTATCAGTTTGCCATCCATTCCATATTGCAATATTACTAGCTTATCATTTTTTGGGTCTATATTAGATATTCGAACGCTTAAAAGTTTGAATCACTAAAGAACGAACTTTAGTAATCGAATGCTTAAAAGTTCTAATATCTATAAAAAGAATATTTAAAAAAAAAGAAAAAGTAAAGGGTTTAAGCAGGGGGGCAAGCACACCTGCACCCCCCCACACCCCCACTACTTAAATATACCAACTCCGAGATCGCACTTCAGTGTGCTACAGTGCAGAAATGGAAAATTTCCCATTTCCTACACTGTAGTGTGATCTTGGAGTTGGTATATTTAATTAGCGGGGGGTGGGGGTACAGGGGGGCTTGCCCCCATGCTTACACCATTTAGTTTTTCTTTTTTATTTTGTTTTTTTTTTTTTAATTTTAATGTATATTCGGACATTTAAGCGTTCGATCACTAAAGTTTATTCTTTAGTGATTCAAACTTTTAAGCATTTGAATATCTAATATAGACATATTTTATTAGTGTAACATAGGCAATTTATTCCTCAGGGGCAACAGGCACTTTATTTGTAGATGAAACAATGAAATATAAAGTTATTTGCTAGCAGCAGTCTCTTCATTAGTTACAGATCTCTTTAATGTGGAATTATTTAGATGACCTTTACTTCTTCAGAGACTGTGCATATTTACTGATACTGGTGGAATGTAGATGTTTGTGCGGACTTTTATGATGGAAGTGCACTGAATTTGGCAGTTTTGTCATTATTGGTGCATGCATTTTGTTTCATTGTTTACTGGAAAAATGTTCAAAACAATAAATTTAAAATGCCCTCTAAAACCGTACGGTATTGAAAAGGAATATAATTTAATACAATCAGGAAGGTGTATCAAAGAGCATGTGTATGTTTCGTGTGCAAGGGGCCTGTGATTTGAAAACAGCCCAAAGTTAATCTTTATCTGCCACTCACAAAATGTATTTCCTTTGAATGTCGGTTTCAATGCTGTTTCAATTAATGTGAGTTTCAAGACAAAGAAGTTTTAATGCTAAGTCTGTTTTCATTGTGAGACTGCATTGCTTTGTTTAGCAGATATCTATTAGTGTTTGTGCTATAAAATGCAAAATAAAACTTTCAAATAAAATCCAAATCATCACAGAAGTAAAGCAGTATGCACATTACAGTGTTTATGGTAAATTGGGTGAAATAACCAAGGAATGGGACATTGGAATGGCTGCACGGAGGAGGCTCCATTCAACCATGATTTTGTGAGGCAGGAATGGCAGCAAACTCAGACAGCCCTGGCTGAACTATACCTCTCAACTGTCCAGATTTTTGCAGAATGAATAGATTTTTGCTTATTATTTTTGCTTTGTTCCTCATAAAATTGGGTTTTTCTGGCAAATCATTTAGGAATGAACTGAAGTCACTAAATAATGACAGACATTGAGTTTCAGACGTCATAACCTTCAGAAAAATGCAGAAGACTTACAAGAGCAATTTTTAGTACTGTCTGTATGTTCCCCCAATATATTTGGCCTTGTCCAGATTTCCTGCATTAAGAGTTTGAGAGATATGTGCAAATAAATTGCTTTATAGAATTAGGAATATCCAAACCTCTCAACTGTCCCCAATTTTGGCTCAAAATGTTGCTCTCCCCCTAATAATCCCTCTGCAAAATGGAAATTTTGGAAGAAAACGTGGAGGGTTTACAATTATAAATAACTGTAATGATCAGAGTTATAGATTACTTTTATTTCAGAAATGCATGAAGATGTTCTTATTTTGTCAGCTGCTCAAGTTAACAGTACTAATATTAAAAAGGTGTCCCTTTTTTGACAGGTTCCCAGCTGTATTGTGTGACAATTTTATATTTTTGCATCACATTTTTGGTCTGTTTTTCATAAAATTGTGGTTTACTGGCAAATTAGTGGCAAATCAATAAAGACTGAAGTTAATAAATAATGGCAGACATTTGAGCTTCAGATTTCATACCCTTCAAAAAATTCATACTAATGCAAGACCTACTACTATTCTATTATCTTTCCAAGTTTATAAGAGCAATATTTAAAAAGTGTCCTTATTTTTGGGTCTTTGTCCCACTTCTATGTATTGCTTTGTCCATATTTCTTGCTCTGAGGTTGAGAGGTATGAGTATCACCGTCAGCCAGAGACAGTTCAAATTGTGACATACTTGTTGCACCCCACTCCCCCATTTAGTGACTCTGGATGTGTCCAAGCAAGGCAAGGAGCAGTTATGCAGTGTAAGTGTGCAGTGTATTCCCCCATCCAAAGTAGACACAAGTACAACAGTGGCATTTCATCTGTCCTTGATTTTGCAGAATGTTCTGGTTTGCTGTCATATTTTTATACTATTGATTTATGCTTCTTATTATTCAGAAAATGCATGCTGTCGCAGTGCCTTGTTGCTCTGTGTTGTATAAGACCTTACCATAACCTTAGATGTCCTTCTCTTCTATATGTTGCTGTATTCATAACATCAGGGAGTTTGCTCTGGTGAACTCTCAAATGTCCGGCCATTATACAAATGTTAAATGCTACTGCTAGGGTGTGTGTGACATCCTGCACTTTTCTCTCGGATGTTGATTACAAATGGATGTTGGGTATGAAGCAGACGTCAGCACGCACCTTCTTCAGAACCAAATGCCACTGGAATCAGCGACTAGGGAGTAGGTACCCCATGAATCAGGAATCAGGCAATTGTGAGGGGAAAGGCTGGGTGGGAAACTATACAGCATCGTATAGAAGAGAAGGACATCTAAGGTTATGCTAAGTTCTTATATAGCAATACTATGTCCTTCGATTTATATGCTGCTGTATTCATGACATCAGGGAGAGTGCAAAAGCTCCTGTCCTGAGAAAGGGGAGGTGGACCAGAAGCACTTACCACAAACCCATGAAGGATGGCTCTGGAAAATCCTGCCTTGGTTCTAGAGACCATGTCCATTTTGTAGTGTCTAGTGAATGTGTGAATGGAGGACCATGTAGCTGCTTCAAGAATAGCATCTGTGTCCATTCCTTTAAGGAATGCCCCAGAGGAGGACACTGCTCTGGTGGACTGTGCCCTTACTGGGGCTGGGAGAAACCTACCATGGTTAGTGTAACAAAAATAAATTGTTTTAGATATCCAAGAAGATATGGTTTGCTTGGAAACAGGTTGACCCAGAGCCCTTGGGTGGTAAAAGATGAAGAGCCTGTCAGATTTGTGGAGGGATTTGGTTTTGGACAAGTAATACCTGAGCTGTCTGTGAATGTCTAGGGAATGAAGTATCCTCTATGCCTTGTTCTGCAGACAGGAGAAAAGTGTTAGCATATTGATAGTCTGATTGAAGGACAGCTCACTGACCACTTTAGGCATGAAGGTAGGGTTTGTACGCAAACATACCCTGTCCTTGTGGAAGACAGTGAAGAGGGGGTCTGCCATAAGAGCCTGGAGTTCCAAGACCCTTCTGGCTGAGGTGATGGCCACCAAGAGTAGAGTCTTCAAAGTGCAATGTTGGAGGGTGCAGTCTTTGGCTAGTTCAAATGGTGGAAGTGTCAATTTTTCTAGGACAAAGTTAAGATCCCAAGAGAAGGAATGGGCTTCTCTGGGGTCCTGAAATGTAGTGCCCCTCTCAGAAAGAGTTTGATCTCTAGCCTGGATACTAGAAGTGGTACCAAGGGGAAGCATGCTGAGATGGCAGATATGTGAATTTTAATGGAGGAATAGGATAGTCCAGACTTCATAAGGTCACACAGGTAAGACAAGACCAATGGGGGTTTTGCTGTCAGTGGTTGTAAGTTGTTTCTCTGACACAATAAGGAAAATCTCTTCTATTTTGACAGGTAAGATTTTCTGGTACTTGTTTTTTTGGCCTCCTGCAGATCCTGGATCACATCCTCTGTGTATAGGTGTCTGAAGGAAATCAATGCCCTATCACCCACAATGTGAGATTCAGTGTGGACAGTTGGGAGTGTAAGAGTGTTCTCTTATTCTGTGTGAGCAGGTCCAATGACTGGGTAACTTGAGGTGATTCTCCTTGGTTAGGTGAAACAGAAGGGGGGACCAATGCTGCCTTGACCAATAGGGAGTCACCAGCAAGATTTTAGGTTGTTCCTTCTGAATTTTCAGCAGGACTCTTTATATGAGAGGGAAGGGGGGGTGGATAGGCGTACATCTCCTTCCTGGAAATTGAGAGAGCATCCACCTTCCAAGCCTCTGAGTGAGGTACCCTAGAGCAGAAGGTCATGAGCTGTCTGTTCATGGGGGAGGCAAAAAAGATCCACATCCAGAATACCCCATCGATGGACCTGGTCCAGAAACACGTCCCTGTTCAACATCTATTTGTGAGACAGGGTCACGTCCTGCTTAATGAATATGCCATCACATTGTCTGCAGAAGGGATATATACTGCTTGGAGTGAGATCTGTTTCTCCTGGGTGATTTCCCAAGCCTGCAGTACTAGTCTGCACAGAAGGTAGGACTTTGTCCCCCCAGTTTGTTGTTGTACCACAGCACAGTGATATTGTCTTTGTACTACCTCAGGGTGCCTGGTAGAAGCCGATCCTTGAAACATTCCAAGGCCAGTATCAAAGCTATCCTTTCCTGGATACTGATGTGCTATTTCTGTTGACTGGGATCCATGTGTTCTTCACTCTCCATTTTCTTAAGGTTGGACCTCAGCCTGTGTCTGACACATCTGTAAAGAGATCCTGGTTGGGGGATATGGGCTGTATGAGCAGGCCAGGGTTTGACTGAATCTGGGAGCTCCACCATTTCATTTCCCTGGTCAGGCATGACAGCTTGGGAATCATGATCTCTAGAGGATGTAAGTGTTCTTTCAAGATTGTTCTCAGATACCACTGGAACTTCCTCACATGTAGCCTTGCCAGGGGGGCCATGGGCATAGACAAGGCCATGAATCCTAGAATTCTAATGAATTCCCTGGCTGAGATGACTTTGAGATTAATGATTTCCTTGAGGAAAGATGTGAGCATCACAATCTTTTCTGGTGGTAGGCAAGCCATCATTTCCCTTGTCAGAATCCAACATTCTAGGAACATCTGATCTTGAGAGGGTATCAGAAAGGATTTTTTCAGGTTTATGTTAATACCAGACCTGTTAGGAGGGAGATGGTGAAGTGGAGGTGTTGTAAGGCCATGAAGCTTGATGGAGCCTGGATAAGGATGTTGTCTATGTAGGGGAAAAGTTGTATTCTCTTTGTTCCCCATGGTTTATAGATGAAGCTATGAATGCATCCAGAAAGGCAGAGTGCACAGGGGGCACAGCAAAAGGGCTAGGAGACTCCAGTTGGAGTAATTCATAGTATCTCTTTTGGGTTTCAGTGACTTGACTGATGTCGCACTTGAAGAAGTTTTGCATTTTTGTGATGGTCTCAACAAAGGTGAGATCCTCACCTGGGGAGTCTGTGCCATTGGACTCCTCCTCTGGGGAGGCATATCCCAGAGGAGAAGCAATTTGGGAAGAGTAGGTACAGGATTCATCATCATCAGATGAATTCTCTTCTGCTGAGGGGACATCAGGGGCAGGTCCCTTGGGGTTGAGGCTGTAGGGGCCTGGGAAGGAGTCGGGTCCTGACATAAAGCCAGGAAGGTGTTATGAAGGCCTTGGGTGAAGGCCTGACAATCCAGAGGCTGTGTGATGGCCAGAGAAAACAGAGGCTGAGATATATATTTTGTTTTCTGTTTTCTCTTCTTATGGGTTTCTGGTGGAGAAGATTTGAAAATGCGGAGGATAGGAGGGCCTGACACCAACCGGCACTCCACAACATCAGAATCTGTGTCCTCTTGTATGATGATTTGAGAGACCCCACATGGACCCTTGGAAATAACGAGCATAGATTCCCCCTCGGCAACTGAATCAGATGTCTGAGACTCTCTCTGGGACATGACCTCTGGCAAAGAATTGATGTCCTCCAGGCCTTCTGCCAAAGGAAGCTCCGAGAACTCTGTGTTGGACTCCGTGCCTTAACTAGCATCGAGAGGTACGGCTGGAGTAGAGGGCACAGCAGTCAGTTCAGGCCTACTCTTTTTCACCTTCTTGACTGGGGGCTCACCCGAGTGTTCCAACATCAGATCCATCCTGGAAGCTAAATGTTTATGTCTCTGATTCTCGAGATATAATCTTAATGCTCCTAAATGGCTTACAAGGGTTTTAGGAACAAAGGCCTGACAAATACTACAGGTGGTAAGGTCATGATCTCGGCCTAGGCAGAATAGACAGAGCTCATGTGAAGCCTTATGTGGAATTTGCCTTCCACACCTACACTTGCCGTTCCTACCTGACATTTAACCCAAAGCAGTAGCAAGCAAAATAATAGAAACCTCCTATGGGGTACTTATCTGAAGTCAGGTGTTGGAAAACACTTCTTCCAAAATAGCGATGACCAGAGCTGGAATTCACACAGGAGGCAGAAAAATTCTGAAGAAGATGCGTGTTGATGTCCACTTTATACCCAATGTCCATTTATGACCGACGTCCAAGAGAGATGTGCAGACTGTCACGTGCACCCTAGTGGTAGCATTTAACTTTTGTATAATGGCTTTACATACAAGAGTTCACCAGAGGCAAACTCCCTGATGTCATGAATACAGCAGCATATAAATAGGAGGACATCTCCTGTATGCACAATTTTGATGGTTTAAGTTAATCAAGTTACAGTTCTAATGAATGACTCACTGTGCGTTTGTGTACAACTGATACTGAGGAGATAATGGGAGACATCCATGAACTATTGCCAGAAAAGTAGTCTATAACCCCTCCTGAGAAATGTCCAAAGAGACCACCGGTGATCCCTCTAGGTTAGTTTCACCAGGCTGACCTCCATCCCATGGCTGAGAGGAACCTACCACTAGCTAGTGCAGGTTAACTTGTCTGTCACCCCGCCACCATCTATCATGAAAAAAAAACAAAAAACAGAAGACATTAGTACACACATGATGTAAGAGGAGTTACACGGTGGAATGTCATGCATGAGATATGCATCCTGCCACTAAGAAAATCACTCCAGCCTCATGCCTACCTTCGCAAACTGTCACTTCCCAGCCACTCCAGTACAAATTATGCACACCTCAGTATATAGGTACAATAAGGTGTATATAGGTACAATAAGGTGTTCAATGGGGGAAAAAGGAAAAAATGCTTACTATACATGTCTGCCTCTGTCTCCCTTACCTTGGTTCCCCTACTAGTGAAATAGGTCAGGGTGGTACCATCACATTACCCTGTACTGATTCTGCCACAGCTTACCAGAATAACTGATGTCAGAAACATCACTCACCATCCTAGGAAGCATTAGCCAGACAGCCACCTTCCGCAAGGGCCCCTCATAATACCCTTGTAGGAGTGGCTGGAATGCCATGAGCAGGAAGAAGAAAATCTTAGCTCTTTTGCCACGTAATTATGGAACTCTATATTCCACTGTGCATGAAGCAGCCATGGTTACTAACTCTAGTCCATTTGATAAGAAAAAGGGTACCTCCTAGTGCAGCAAAACATATCTGGGCATCATGTGATGTGCAGTGTAGTGCTGCAATGGGGAGTTAGCAGAGTTTTGTAGCACAGTTCCAGGCTGCCATGGGTGCATGAACACAGTGTTCAGATGCTTTCCTATTGTTACTCTGAGCATGCCTAACCCCAGCTGGTGTGGGCAGCACATCAAGCTGTGAGTCAGAGACCTTGGCACAATAGTCAGTATGCTAAGAGGCTCCTACTAATGTCATATAATGTGTCAATATTTCAGTCCATTCTAAAGGTTAGCATAGCAAAACGTGGCCAAGAAACAATTGTGGGAGTGCTTAGAAGGTGCCCATGGCCACTGCTGTAGTGTGCAAATGGGGGGGGGGATGTGCAGAGTAGCTCACAAGCCTTCAAACTAGCTGAATATTTAAAGAGAGGGTGCCTGACCCACCCACCAACTGACATGCAGAACTCAAAGACAAGAGAGCTTGCCTTGGGATGTTACAGGGGATAGAGGTGCTACTGTGGCCTCTTTGTATACCTGGTATACAGGGTCTAGTTCAGCCTGTCGAAGGCCAACAATATCGAAGCTGATATTGTTGACACCAAAATGTCAAAAGCGAAAGTCACTGCGCTTGTAAACGTAAATCTCCATAAGGGGAGATTTCTGTTTAGTGCAATGTAGTGCGATCTTGGGGTTAGTATATTTAAATAGTGCGGGGTGTGGGGGGTGCAGGGGGGCTTGACCCCCTACAAAAAGCAATTTGTGTTGTGTTTGGGTGTTTTTTTTTGTGTGTGTTCGATGTTCGGGGGTTTCGACATTTCCATGTCGATTATTACGCTGTCGACAGTTTGAGTTTTTGACAGAGTAATATAAATGCGGTATATACATCCTAGGCAAAAATGCCATGGACAAGAAGTAGATGTACCAGGAAGTAATACAGAATGTGAATGTTGTAGACACTGGACAGCCACAATATGGCTGTGAAATAGGTAATGTGAAGGGTAACTGACATGATACTCTGTTAAAAAAAGATTAGGTACAGGACATTGCCAAGGTCATATCCACCAGAGATGGTGTACCATCAAAACAGAAATAGCTTACAGGCATGGAGGACTTTCTGTTGTCCCTATCTGGAGAGGGGAAGCTGACTTGCATACTGTTGGAAATGGGGTGGCAATGACTACCCATATATCATTAGGGGACACACTAAGTCAGCACTACCTGCTACAAGGTCATGAGGCGCAATAAACTGTACATCTAATGGGAATGATTTGCCAAGGATCTTATGTGTACAGGCTTTTTCAGGCTTCTGGGCTGCAACTCCAACAACCCACTGCGTGTCCATTAGAAAAATGCACACATCAAGGTATGTATGTCTCATATACTGTACCACTGTGCATGACTGGGGGTGGAGTATAGGCATATGTGTGAATATTTTAAAAGGTACCATGCATTTATGCTTCCTCAGGACTTACTGGTGGATGGACAAGCACATTATCACATCAAAAATCTGTTGTTGGAAGCCTTCTTTAAGTAATGATTGCACTGTAGACATTACAGAGTTTGAAGATACAATGGTACTTGTCTGCAATATTACAGTAGGAAGACTCACTTATATCCCCTAATCATAAGTTCTTGTGAAGATACTGGCTGATCCCCCCTCAAACTAATTAGTGCGAGACAGACATCCTGCAAATGAGACCAGTCTCAGACTTCCCATGTGTCTTCAGCCACTGAGGAGAACATATTCACCATAAGTGAAAGGCAGAGGGATGTCTGCCACACCATCATTAAAATAAGTCTGTCCCTGATCTGAGTGCACTAATCAACATAAAACAGTAGCTGCACTAGTCACAAGTACAGACATCTGCTAGCAACGCTGTGGAGAGAGAGAGAGAGAGAAAGGGAGAGTGCATGTCGGTTTCATGGCTTCCATGATGACATTCATCTCCTGCATAGGGACATATATAGGGAGCAGGTGTTACAGCTCGGGTCTCTTGTGCCAAATGTTGCATTAGTGAGACACATAACTGCCTTGGGTCTCCCATACTGTCCACAGACATAGTCTAGATGGAGAGTGACTGCCTACATGCTGAGATGACTTCACTGTCAGCTTTAGCCACACAGCTTACAAGCCCTGGCCATTGACAGTATCACAGTCACTGATGCTAACACTCCACTGACTCCTCTCCAGACTTTATGGAAATGATCCAATCATTCTGCACCTTTAACATCCCCTGTGGGCACAACCATACCTGATCATGGCTGTCATTCAGGTCATGAACAGTGATGTTCTGTAGGATCCTAACATAGGGCATCCTGTCATGGTGCAAACACATGATCCCACAGTTCTATAGCTTCCCTGCCAAGTTCACATCAAACACCAAGACAGCAAGTCACCTCAGTGGACATTAATAGTGATTACACAAGAGCACAACTGCACCACTGCAAAATTTAATCTCCAACTCCCAATAGCCTCAACCCAGATCAAGTGGCTAGAATTTACCTTCACTGACGTTACTCCATATAACAGTATCATGGTAACCTCCCACTGTATCATCCCTAACCATCTTTGCAAGTGATAATAAATGTGTACTTTCCATTGCCTAACATTTGTAGGTATGGTTATGCCTGATGTACAACATGGGCAGTTCAAGCACTGCCTTGCATAGCCAGGGTGTCATAATACAAACATTACTGCATTCTGTACTGTCTGCGTAAATGCCACTGCCTGCATGGATTGCCTCACTGCCTTATTGAATGCTACTGCCTGCATGGACTTCCCCCACTGCTGCTTCACATATTGTTTTGCTGCTACTGCAATTATTAGGTTCATAGGTTCATAGGTTAGTACTAAGCTAACTGCTCTTGTGAGCCACTTTAAGCCTAGCCAATTATCCCTTGTGAGACTCAAACCCTGCACTTTGTGTTTGTAAGACAAACACCTTAACCATTAGGCCACCCTCCCAACCCCATATTCTCCAGACTCCTCTCCCTCCTTTTCTACTCCAGGCCCTAATGATATGGTGTACCCTGCTCCAGACTCCTCTCCATGCTCTTCTACACCAGGCCCTAATCATATGGTGGACCCTGCTCCAGACTCCACTCCCTGCACTTCTACTCCAGGCCCTAATGATATGGCGGAACCTGCTCCAGGCTCCTCTCCCTGCTCTTCTACTCCAGGCCCTAATGATATGGTGGAACCTGCTCCAAACTCCTCTCCCTGCTTTTCTACTCCAGGTCCTAATAATATGGTGGACCCTGCTCCAGACTCCCCTGCTCTTCTACTCTAGACCCTAATGATATGGTGGACCCTGCTCCAGACTCCTCTCCCTGCTTTTCTACTCCAGGTCCTAATAATATGGTGGACCCTGCTCCAGACTCCCCTGCTCTTCTACTCCAGGCCCTAATGATATGGTGGACCCTGCTCCAGACTCCTCTCCCTGCTTTTCTACTCCAGGTCCTAATAAAATGGTGGACCCTGCTCCAGACTCCCCTGCTCTTCTACTCCAGGCCCTAATGATATGGTGGACCCTGCTCCAGACTCCTCTCCCTGCTTTTCTACTCCAGGTCCTAATAATATGGTGGACTCTGCTCCAGACTCTTCTCCCTGCTCTTCTACTCTAGACCCTAATGATATGGCGGAACCTGCTCCAGGCTCCTCTCCCTGCTCTTCTACTCCAGGCCCTAATGATATGGTGGACCCTGCTCCAGACTCCTCTCCCTGCTTTTCTACTCCAGGTCCTAATAATATGGTGGACCCTGCTCCAGACTCTTCTCCCTGTTCTTCTACTCCAGGCCCTAATGATATGGTGGAACCTGATCCAGGCTCCTCTCCCTGCTCTTCTACTCCAGGCCCTAATGATATGGCAGAACCTGCTCCAGGCTCCTCTCCCTGCTCTTCTACTCCAGGCCCTAATGATATGGCGGAACCTGCTCCAGACTCCTCTCCCTGCTTTTCTACTCCAGGTCCTAATAATATGGTGGACCCTGCTCCAGACTCCCCTGCTCTTCTACTCTAGACCCTAATGATATGGTGGACCCTGCTCCAGACTCCCCTGCTCTTCTACTCTAGACCCTAATGATATGGTGGACCCTGCTCAAGACTCTTATCCCTGCTCTTCTACTCTAGACCCTAATGATATGGTGGACCCTGCTCCAGACTCTTCTCCCTGCTCTTCTACTCTAGACCCTAATGATATGGTGGACCCTGCTCCAGACTCTTCTCCCTGCTCTTCTACTCTAGACCCTAATGATATGGTGGACCCTGCTCCAGACTCCCCTGCTCTTCTACTCTAGACCCTAATGATGTGGTAGACCCTGCTCCAGACTCTTCTCCCTGCTCTTCTACTCCAGGCCCAAATTTTTATTTTTATTTTATTTTACATTTGTTAACCGGGGGTGTCTGAGCCGAAAAGGCCCTTTTTCAGCAGAGGCCTGCGGAGAAAAGCTCCACATAGAAAAATTACAGATACATCTAGATATTTAGACATGATCAGTGCACACACAAATTACAAAATACATGTTTTTACAGTGGTATGCAGCACATCTACAGTTACAGTGGAGAGAACAAGCAAGAAAATATTAATTTAAAAATAAAGGTAATTAATAGATTTGTGGTATACAGCTGAAATTTGGAACATAGGTAGAATACATATATAGTACACAGGTATGGTACATACAATGTAGATTAGCCAGTGTTTGTGAGTAAGAGTGAAAACTATTATCAAGTACTCTCGGTTTAGTATGTGTACCTTACCTGCTTTCGCTAGCCTGGGTAGCAATCATGGCACTGCCAACTTTGCTTGAGATGTTGCCTGAGGTTTCTAAAGGAGGCTTTGGATGATGTGTTTTGTATGCTAGTGGGGTGAGAGTTACATTTTTTAGCCACTGAACTACTATATAGTGCATCTCCAAAGCTATTGTAGCTGTCGGTGACTTCTAGTAGTAGTTTGCTTGATGATCTAAGAGGCCTTTTGGCTGAGTGATGTTGTACTAGGTTTTTGTGGGCAGGACACTTATTGGGGAGGTAATAGAATGACAGAGGCAGAGCTGATTGTAGGTTAGGAGGTTGGGCAGTTAAAGCCAGTGGAGCTGTCTCAAAGCAGTGATGAGTTCTATATGAGCAATTTGCAGCAGATTGGGCAATTCTGTTATAGCAGGCTTCCATTTTGCTTAGTTCAGTTTTGTTGAGATTAGTCAGAATGGGAGATGCATAGAGTAGGGGCGATAGAAGTTGGGAGCGAGCAATGGCTGATCTTGTGTTGTTGATAAGAAATGGTTTGATACTGTAGAGCGGTCCCAGTTTGGCATGTACTTTTTAATAGTTACGTTGAGATGATTATAAAATCTTAGGTGGGAGTCTATGGTTATTCCCAATAGCTTAGCCTGTGCCACTGGAGTGATTAGAGTAGCATTTGTGGAGTAGATAGTGAATTGACTGTTAGCAGTGTTTTTGTTAGAACTGGTTATAATCATAAGCTGAGTTTTGTTTGGATTGAGGATAAGTTGGGCTTTGGTAAGGTAGTTTTCAATGTCAGAGAATGCTAGTTAAGTTGTTTGCAGGAGGGTGGGAATGTTTTTTGCAGCAGATTCAGGTAGTATCATCTGCATACTGAATGATAGATGCATGCTGTGTGGAGGTATGGAAGTCATTTATGAAGATTGTGAATAGTAGTGGTCCTAAGATAGAACCCTGTGGGACTCCTATAGTTATGGGCAGCTGAGGAAAGAGAGAATTTTCCCATTTAACAGATTGGTACCTGTCAGTTAAGTAGCTTTGGAACCAGGTAAGAGTGGAATTTGATAGGTGATATTGGTTTAGATTGTTTAGCAGGATTTGGTGCGAGATTGTGTCAAATGCTTTGGACATATCCAAAAAAAAGAGATGACACCTGCAGGCCTTCATTTTTGAGACGGTTTACTGTGTCTGTGAAGCAGAGGAGGGCTGTAGTGGTACTATGGGCAGGTCTGAAACCATGCTGAGTAGGTGACAGGAAGTTGCTGTCTAGGATAGTTTAGCATCTGGGTATGGATGCATTTTTCTAGGATTTTGGCCAGGGAGGAGAGTAAAGCAATGGGTATGTAGTTATTAAGTTCAGTGGAGGTCCTGCCTTTATGTATGGGTGTAACATAGGATATTTTCCAGAGTTTGGGTATATAGTTTTCAACAATTGATCTGTTTATGAGAGTGGAGATTGGGATAGCAATAGCATCTGCTGTGAGTTTCAAGGAATAGCTGGGGAGTAGGTCGGCTGCTGTTGATGAGATTTTAGTTTGGACAGCATGCTTTTGATTGAAGTGGTGGAAACTGTTTTGAGGGTAAAGCTTGTATTAGTGTTATTTGTGTTGGGGGGGATAGTGAGGTTGGAACTGTCTTGTGATACTAAGGATAGAATTGAGTTCACAAAGTGGGAGTTGAATTGTGTTTAGATGGGAACCTTAGTGTCAGTGGTGGTTGGTTTGGGGGTAGCCTTTTGGGTGGGTTTTAGTAGCTGATTTACATTTTTCCAAAATTGTGGGAGGTTGTGTTGGTATTTAGTTGGTAATGTTGTGTAGTAGGCTCTTTTGTCCAGCCTAATGCATTTTTTTGCAGTTTCACAGTTCTTGGTACTTAGTTTGTGTTTCTTTGTTTTTTTTTTATAGTAAAGCCAGGCAGTGTCTCTGGACTTGAGGACCCTTGAGGGGTCATTTGCATGTATCTCATGGGTATCTATAACAGAAGGTTCAAGGTTTTGCTATTTGTAGACATCCTCTAATGCACAGGCAACTGAGCTTCTGATTTTAGCATACCATTCAATTGTAACAGATATCAACTTCAAATAAGGAAAAAATAAAGTGAAATACTCATAATTTATAAAAATTTCAAAATTCACAACCTTCTTGGCAATGGTCTTTCTATCAGACAAAAAACAAGTGAAAAGGTGTCTGTAACTATCTTTCAAATTTGTTAAAGGTATACCATGTCATGTGATAAAATGTTCAGAATATGAGGACCAAGTAAAATTCTATGGTCCTGATGCAATCAAAGGCAGTGGGATCTAAAGACAATCAGTCAGTTTTGTAAAGGTAGGCTTTACCTGCTCAGTGGCAGTCCGTTGTATGTTTTGGGTTCACCTACTCCTGTTGTAAGACTCAGAAATCATTTTCTGCGTTGTTAGCTTAAACCCACTGCTACTGGGTATTATACCTTAATGCTATCCACCTGATACCAATAAGGACAGATGCTTTCACCTGCAATATTCAAACAGTAATAAGGACAACAGACACATATTGAATTATTCACGTACTAGCCATCAGCTAATCAGATTGTAGTTTTGTTCAGTATGAGAGACTAAGCATACAATCTAGAGGTGGGGAGATTACCACACAATAAAACTGAAAAATCTGAAAATACAAAAAAATATTTAAAGAGCAAAATTAATGTTTCCTGTTTGATTTTTCCAAAGTAATATAGCAGGAATAGTGTTTTTCCAAAGCTGCTTTTTACAAATCCAGTGTGTAATGTCATTTATAAAGTGCTACATCTTCTAAGTACAATGTTCAAATGGTAAATATGTATTTCAAAATTAATGTAAATTACTGTTTTAATTCTTACATTATCACTATTGCAAATTGTTTTACATTACTAGATGACAGCCTTCTGGCTACCATTTTAATTGTTTACACTACTGCACCCCTATGTCACCTACTGCTTCTCAACCAAACAAGTCTAATGAGGAGTCCAGTTATCCAATAAATAAATAAATAGATAAACAAATAAGCAAACACTTAACCTAGAACAATGCTTGGACCTGTTTAGTGCCATCTGAGGGCTGAATCTGTGGAATTTCGTGGAGGCAAAATGTAGGTATACTGTAGAATCCTTACTTTGAATTACAGCTTTAAAGTGAGTCTCCACTAAAGCATAAAAGCTGTTTCATTAAGTCTGGACATATAACTTCATACACTGATGGTGAGACTCATCTTTATATAGAAAGAATAATTCTAGCAAGACATGTCCCTTATATCATATGGACTATATGGCATTTATCACTGAATGAGCAGGACATGAGAAATGGGTTCCAGTACAGTATGGTAACATTGTCTTCTCTCCTTCCCACCCTCGATACAACCATCATGGGGCAACAGCCTCCCTCTCTACAGTCCCAGCCCTGATGCCATGGGCATGTTGGTGGATGAAAGGTGAGGAATGAGGAGTATGAGACACTGCTTCACCGATGCCAATGTGTGTGGGGACAGGTGAACGTACCTTGGGGCAGTACAGTATGTGTGTGGGGACAGGGGAACGTACCTTGGGGCAGTACAGTACGTGTGTGGGGACAGGTGAACATACCTTGGGGCAGTACAGTACATGTGTAGGGAGATGAGCATGCCTGGGGCAGTAGAGTACATGTGTGGGTACAGATGAGAATGCTTTAAGGCAGTATAGTACATGTGTGGGTACAGATGAACATACCATGGTGCAGTACAGTACCTGTGTGGGATGGGTACAGATGAACAAACAATGGGGCAGTACAGTACATGTGTGGGTAGAGATGAACATACCTTGGGGCAGTACAGTACATGTGTGGGTAGATGAACATGCCTTGGGGCAGTAGAGTACATGTGTGGGTACAGATGAACATACCATGGGGCAGTACAGTACATGTGGGGGGACAGATGAGCATGCCTTGGCCAGTATAGTACATGTGTGGGTACACATGAGCATACATTGTGGCAGTACAGTATGTGTGTGGGTACAGATGAGAATGCTTTAGGGCAGTATAGTACATGTGTGGATACAGATGAGCATGCCTTGGCCAGTATAATACATGTGTGGGTACAGATGAGCATACCTTATGGCAGTACAGTACATTTGTGGGCACAGATGAGGATGCCTTGGGGCAGTATAGTACATGTGTGGATACAGATGAGCATGCCTTGGAGCAGCACAGTACATATGTGGGTACAGATGAGCATGCCTTGAGGGAGTATAGTATGTGTGTGGGTACAGATCAACATGCCTTGGGGCAGTGTAGTAATTATGTGGGTCCAGATGAGCATGTCTTGGGGCAGTATAGTATGTATATAGGTACAGATAAGCATGCCTTGTGACAGTATAGTACATGGGTGGGAACAGATGAGCATGTCTTAGGGCAGTACAGTACATGTGTGGGTACAGATGAGCATGCCTTGGAGCAGCATGGTACATGTGTGAGTACAGATGAGCATGCCTTGGGGCAGTATAATACATCTGTGTGTACAAATGAGCATGCCTTGGGGCAGTATAGTACATATATGGGTACAGATGAGCATGCATCGGAGCAGTATAGTGCACATATGGGTACAGATGAGCATGCCTTGGTGCAGTATGCTACATGTGTGGATACAAATAAGCATGCCTTGGCACAGTAAAGCATGTGTGTGGGTACAGATGAGCGTGTCTTGGGACAGCATAGTACATCTGTGGGTAAAAATGAGCATGCCTTGGGGCAGTAGAGTAGGTGTGTAGGTACAGATGAGCATGCCATGGGCAGTATACTACATGTGTGGGTACAGACAAGCATGCATTGAGGCAGTATAGTACGGGCATTGGTACAGATGAAGAAGTCTTGGGGCAGTGGTGTATGTGTGTGGGTACAGATGAGCATATCTTGGGGGCAGTATAGTACATATGTGGGGACAGCTGAGCATGCCTTGGGGAAGTATAGTATGTCTCTGGAGACAGATAAGTGTGCCTTGGGGCACTATAGTAAGTGTGTCAGTACAGATGAGCATTCCTTGGGGCAGTACAGTACGTGTGTGGGCACAGATGAGGATGCCTTGGGGCAGTATAGAACGTGTGTAGGTACAGATGAGTATGCCTTGGTGCAGTACAGTATGTGAGTGGGGACAGATTAGCATGCTTGGGGCAGTATAGTGCATGTGTAGGTGCAGATGAGCTTGCCTTGGGGTAGTACACTACATGTGTGGGTTTAGATAAGCATGTCCTAGGGCAGTATAGTACGTGTGTGGGTACAGATGAGTAAGACGTGGCGCAGTATAGTATGGGTGTGGGGACAGATAAACATGACTTGGGGCAGTATAGTACAAGTGTGGGTACAGACAAGCATGCCTTGGGGCAGTACAGTACGTGTGTGGGTACAGATGAGCATGCCTTTGGGCAGTATAGTATGTGTGTGGCTACAGATGAGCATGCCTTTGGGCAGTATAGTACATGTGTGGGTACTGATGAGCATGCGTTTGGACAGTACAGTACAGTAAGTGTTTGGGTACAGATGACCATGCCTTGGGGCAGTATAGTACATGTGAGGGTAGATATGAGCATGCCTTGGGGCAGTATAGTACATCTGTTGGTACAAATGAGCATGTCTTTGGGCAGTATAGAACATGTCTGGGTACAGATAAGCATGCCTTGCGGCAATATAGTACATGTGTGGGTACAGATGAGCATACCATTGGGCAGTATACTACATATGTTGGTACAGATGAGCATGCCTTGGGACAGTATAGTATGTCTCTGGGGACAGATGAGCATGCCTTTGGGCAGTATAGTAAGTGTGTCTGTATGGATGAGCATTCCTTGGGGCAGTACAGTATGTGTGTGGGCACAGATGAGAATGCCTTAAGGCAGAAGAGTACATGTATAGGCATGGATGAGTATGCCTTGGGGCAGTATGGTACATGTGTTGGCACTGATGAGCATGCCTGTGCAGGTACAAATGAGCATGCCTTGGGTCCATGTAATATTTGTGTGGGTTCAGATGGGCATACCTTTGGGCAGCACAGTACCTGTGTGGGTACAGATGAGCATGCCTTGGGGCAGTATAGTATGTGTGTGGGTACAGATAGGCATGCCTTTGGGCAGTACAGTATGTGTGTAGGGACAGATGAGCATGCCTTGGGCAGTATAGCATGTGTGTGGTTAAAGATGATCATGCCTTTGGGCAGTATAGTACATGTGTGGTGGGTACAGATGTGCATGGCTTGGGGCAGTACAGTACGTGTGTGGGGACAGATGAGCTTGCTTTTGGCAGTGTAGTATGTGTGTTGGTACAGAAGAGCATGTCTTGGCGCAGTATAGTACGTGTGTGGGTACAGATGAGCATACGTTCAGGCACTGCAGCACATGTGTCTGTACAGATAAGCATGTCTTCGGGCAGCATAGTACGTGTGGGTACAGATGAGCATACCTTGGGGAAGCACAGTATATGTGTGGTTACAGATGGGCATGCCTTTGGGCATTATAGTATGTATGTGGGAAAGACGAGCATGTCTTGTAGCATTATAGTAAGTGTGTGGGTACAGATCAGCATGCGTTGGGGCAGTGTAGTACATGTCTGGGTACAGTTGAGCATGCCATGGGGCAGTTAAGTATGTATGTGGGTAGAGATGAGCATGCCTTGGGGAAGCACAGTACGTGTGTGGGTACAGATGAGCATGCCTTTGGGCATTATAGTACATGCGTGGGGAAGACGAGCATGTCTTGCAGCATTATAGTAAGTGTGTGAGTACAGTTCAGCATGCCTTGGGGCAGTGTAGTACATGTCTGGGTAGAGATGAGCATGCCATGGGGCAGTTAAGTATGTGTGTGGGTACAGATGAGTATGCCTTGTGGCAGTATAGTATATGTGTGGGTACAGATGAGCAAGCCTTTAGGCAGTGGAATACGTGTGTGGTACAGATGAGCATGTCTTGAGCAGTATAGTATGTGTGTGGGGACAGATGATGATGCCTTGGGGCAGTATAGTATGTCTGTGGGGACAAATAAGCATGCCGTGGGACAATACAGTGAGTATGTGGGTACTGATGAGCATTCCTTGGGGCAGTACACTATGTGTGTAGGCACAGATGAGGATGCCTTAGGGGAGTATAGTGCACGTATAGGCACAGATGAGCATGCTTCGGGGCAGTATAGTACATTTCTGGGTACAGATGAGGATGCCTTGGTGCAGTACAGTATGTGACTGGTGACAGATGAGCATGCCTTGGTGCAGTACAGTACTTGTGTGTGTTCAGATGAGCATGCCTTGGAGCAGTACAGTACGTGTGTGGCTACTGATGAACATGCCTTGTGGCAGTATAGTATGTTTTTGGGTACAGATGTGCATGCCTTGGGGCATTCTAGTACATGTGTGGATACAGATGACCATGTCTTGTGGCAGTATAGTGCATGTGCACGTACAGATGAACATGGCTTTGGGCAGTATTGTACATGAGCAGGTATACATGAGCATGCCTTGGGGCATTGAGTACATGTATGGGTACAGATGGGCATGCCTTGGGGCAGTATCCTATGTGTGCAAGTACAAATGAGCATGCCTTGGGGCAGTGTATTACGTGTGTGGGTACAGATGAGCATGCCTTGGGCCAGTACAGTACATGTGTAGGTACAGATGAGCATACCTTTGTGCAGTATAGTACATGAGTGGGTACAAATTAGCATGCCTTAGGGCAGTATAGTACATGAGCAAGTCATGGGGCAGCACAGTATGTATGTTGACGAAGATGAACTAGCCTTGGGGGTGTATAATACATGCGTTGGGAGGATGAGCATGTTTTGCGGCAGTATAGTACATGTGTTGTACAGATTAGCACGCCTTGAGGTAGTGTAGTCGGTGTGTAGGTACAGAGGAGCATACCTTGGATTAGTATAGTACATGTGTGTGTACAGATGAGCATGCCTTGGGGCATTGAAGTATATGTGTGTGTACAGATGAGCAGGCCTTGGGGCAGTATAGTATGTGTGTGTGGGCACAGATGTGCATGCCTTAGGGAAGTATAGTACATGTGTGGCAACAAATGAGCATGCCTTAGGGCAGTATAGTACATGCGTGGGTACATATGATGATGCATTGGGGCAGTATAGTAGATGTGTGGGTAGAGAATGGCATGCCTTGGAACAGTACAGTATGTGTGTGGGTACAGATGAGCATGTCTTGGGGCATTATGTGTGGAGGTACAGATGAGTATGTCTTGGGGCCATGTAGTACATGTCTGGATACAGATAAACATGCCTTGTGGCAATATAGTATGTGAGCAGGTATTGATGAGCATGTCCTGGGGTAGTGAGTACATGTGTGGGTACAGATGAGCATGCCATGGGGCAGTATAGTACGTGTGTGGGTACAGATGAGCATGCCTTGGGACAATATCCTATGTGTGCTGGTACAAATGAGCATGCCTTGGGAGAGTGTAGTATGTGTGTGGGTTCAGAAGGGCATACCTTGAGGCAGTACAGTACCTGTGTGGGTAGAGATGAGCATGCCTTGGGGCAGTATAGTATGTGTGTGGGTACAGATGGCATGCCTTTGGGCAGTATAGTATATGTGTGTGTGCGGGGACAGATGAGCATGCCTTGGGCAGTAAAGCATGTGTGTGGTTAAAGATGGGCATGCCTTGGGGCAGTACAGTACATGTGTGGGGACAGATGAGCATGCCATGGGGCAGGATATTATGTGTGTCGGTACAGAGGAGCATGTCCTGGGACAGTATAGTACGTGTGTGGGTACAGATGAGCATAACTTGGGGCAGTATAGTACGTGTGCGGGTACAGATGAGCATGCTTTGGGGCAGTACAGTATGTGCCCGGGTACAGATGAGCATGTATTGGGGCAGTATAGTACATGTGTAGGTACATCTGAGCATGTATTCGGACAGCAAACTATATGTGTGGGCACAGATCAGCATGTCTCGGGGCAGTATATTACATATGTGGGTACAGATGAGCATAGCTTGGGGCACTACAGTACATGTGTCGGTACAGATAAGCATGTCTTGGGGCAGTGTAGTACATGTGTGGGTACAGATGAGCCTGTCGGGGCAGTAGAATACATGTTTGGGTACAGAATAGCATGTCTTGGGGCAGTATAGTACATATGTTGGTATCAATGAGCATGTCCTGGGGTAGTATAGTATGTCTTTGGGTACAGATGAGCATTCCTTGGTGCAGTACAGTAAGTTTGTGGGTACAGATGAGCATACCTTGGGCAGATAAGTATGTGTGTTGGAACAGATGAGCATGCCTGTGGGCATTATAGTACGTGTGTGGGGAAGACGAGCATTATAGTAAGTGTGTGGGTACAGATCAGCATGCCTTGGGGCAGTGTAGTACATGTCTAGGTACAGATGAGCATGCCATGGGACAGTTAAGTATGTGTGTGGGTACAGATGAGTATGCCTTGTGGCAGTACAGTACGTGTGTGGGTACAGATGAGCAAGCACTGAGGCAGTGGAGTACATGTGTAATACAGATGAGCATGTCTATAGTATGTGTGTGGGGACAGATGATGATGCCTCGGGGCAGTATAGTATGTTTGTGGGGATAGATGAGCATGCCGTGGGACAGTACAATGAGTGTGTGGGGGTACTGATGAGCATTCCTTGGGGCAGTACTCTATGTGTGTAGGCACAGATGAGGATGCCTTAGGGCAGTATAGTGCATATATGGGCACAGATGAGCATGCCTTCGGGCAGTATAGTACATGTGTGGGTGCAGATGACCTTGCCTTGGTGCAGTCCAGTACTTGTGTGGGTTGAGATGAGCATGCCTTGGGGCACAATAGTACGTGTGTGGGTACAGATGATTATGCCTTGGCTCAGTGTAGTATGTGTGTGTGTGTTTGTGTGTGGGGACAGATGAACATGACTTGGGGAAGTGTAGTACCTGATTGGGCACAGATGAGCACACCTTGGGGCAATATAGTATATGTCTGGGTTGTATAGTACACTTTGTGCCCCTCTGATATCTGATGGTGGTACCTAGCAGCATAATACACTACATGCTCTTCTGTGGGGAGAGGTGAGCATGCCTTGGGGTAGTATGTTATGTGTGTGGGTACAGGTGAGCATTCCTTGTGGCAGTACAGTACCTGTGTAGACCTTAGGGCAATATAGTACATATATGGGCATGGATTAGCATGCCTTGGGGCAGTATAGTACGTGTGTGTACAGATGAGTATGCCTTGGCACACTCCAGTATGTGAAGGGTGACAGATGACCATGCCATGGGGCAGAACAGTACATGTGTGGTTGCAGATGAGCTTGCCTTGGGACAGTACAGTACGTGTTTGGGTTCAGATGAGTATGCCTTGGTGCAGTATAGTATGTGTGTGGACAGATGAATATGCCATGGGGCAATATAGTTCATGTGTGGGTACAGATGAGCACGCTATGGGGCAGTATAGTACAAGTGTGAGTATGGATGAGCATGCCTTGGGGCAATATAGTACTTGTGTCGGTACAGATGAGCATGCCTTGGAGCAGTATATTACATGTGTGGTTATAGATGAGCATGTCTTTTGGCAGTATAATAGATGTGTGGGTACAGATGAATATCCATTGGGGCAGTATATTATGTGTGTGAGTACAGGTGATCATATCTTGGGGATATGTAGTATGTGTGTGGGTATAGATGAGCATGCCTTGGGACAGTACAGTATGTTTGTGGGTACAGATGAGCATGCCTTGGGGCAGTATAGTATGTGTGTGGGTATAGTTGATCATGCCCTAGGGTAGTTTAGTGGATGTTTGGGTACAGATGAGTATGCGTTGGGGCAGTACAATACATGTGTGAATACAGATGATCATGTCTTGGGGCAGTACAGTATGTGTGTGAGTGCAGATGAGCATGCCTTTGGGCAGTATAGTACATGTGTGGGTACAGGTGAGCATGCCTTGGGTCAGTGTAGTACATGTATGGGTACAGATGAGCATGTCTCGGGGCAGTATAGTACATGTGTGGGTACAGATGAGCATGCCTTGGGGTAGTATAGTACAATTCATGCCCCTCTGATGTCTGATGGTGGTACCTAGCAGCATAATACACTACATGCCCTTCTAATATTTGATGGTGGTACCTATGTGTGGGTTCAGGTGAGAATGCCTTGGGGGCAGTATAATACATGTGTAGGTACAGATGACTATGCCTTGGCCAGTATAATACATGTGTGGGTACAGATGAGTATGCCTTGGGAGTATAGTACATGTGCGGGTACAGATAAGCATGCCTTGGGGTTGTATAGTACACTTTGTGCCCCTCTGATATCTGATGGTGGTACCTAGCAGCATAATATACTACATGCCCCTCTGATGTTTGATAGTAGTATCTATGTATGTGGGTTCACGTGTGAATGCCTTGAGGCAGTATAGTATGTGTGTTGGTATAGATGAGCATGCCTTGGAGCAGTATAGCACTTGTGCAGGTACAGATGAGCATGCCTTGGGGCAGGATAGTATGTGTGCAGGTATAGATGAGCATGCCTTGGGGCAGTGTAATACATGTGTGCGTACAGATGAGTATGCCTTGCAGCAGTATAGTACATGTGTGCATACAGATGAGCATGCCTTTGGGCAGTATAGTCCCTGTGTGGTTATAGATGAGCATGTCTTGGGTCAGATACAGTATGTGTGTGGGTACAGATGAGCATGCCTTGGGGAAGTATAGTATGTCTGTTCATATAGTTGAGCATGCCTTGGATCAGTATATTACATGTGTAGATAGAGATGAGCATGCCTTGGGGCAGTGTACATGTGTGGGTACAGATGAGTATGCGTTGGGGCAGTATAGTATGTGTGTGTGTGTACATACTAGCATGTCTTGTGGCAGTATTGTATACTACATGCCCCTCTGATGTTTGATGCTGGAACTTGGTAAATGACCAGGACTGGTATATGGTTTTTCAATGTTACTTTTGTATTTATTACATGATGAATAAAACTTTCTTGCAGCAGTTCAACTAAAGTGTGCATTTTGAGTTGTGGGCACAGGTTTTTCGGCAAGTGTATGACTCCAAACGCTCCAGTACATATTCAACAAGGGCAGCAACTATGTCACAAAAGATGACAATATGTTAAACTACAAATAAGACTTATCCATTCAAAAAGACATAAATATTGAACTACAAATAAGACTGATCCATTCAAAAATACATAATTTATAAATGAGACCTGCTCATCCAAACACATGGTCAGAGTTAAAAAACGCCATTATTTATATCATTAATGACTAATAATAATCTATGAAATAGTCAACCGTGCCTAACATGTCATAGCTGGGAATCAAAGATAAATCATATAAAACTGTTATACAACCTTGTTCTTAAAGTCTAGTGCATGTATAAAACAAAATGGTTAACAGGAAAAGACATCATGGTGAGCATTAATTTAGCGTGTCTAAGATGGGTATTCTGTGACTGTGTAATTAGCTGTTAATTATTAAAACACATCCAATAATTAATAGCTGGAAAATAATTTAGCAGTTTAAATCATAATTAATAAAACTGATTAGAGGGTTGTAATTAATCTGAATTTAATCTCATAATTATGCACAGAGTTCTGTGCGTAACAGGAAGAGACAGTAAAGGTAATTGTCCTTTCAAATGCAGTTATGTGAATACATCAGTTAACAAGCAGATACTATATTAAAGGCTTCTATCATCAGGACAAGTCCCTAACTCAACGTATGTCAAAAAATACACTATGCTCAAAAGTTAACACAAACTTCATGAATGTCTAATTATCTTAAGCACTTCTTTGTTTTACTAAATGGCACAGGCATGCTGTTTAAAAATACTTTTGTTCTTTTGTCAGATTTGATGGTTATCTTGGCTGTAGCATTTACAATATAACTGCTAGAGACAGGGAACATAATACTATATCTATAACAACCCACACAATCTGTTTCTAATAGCATGCCCTGTCAGAGTGGTAAGCCAAGTGGTAAGCAAATATCCTCATGGACTATACTCTTATTAAGAGTCCTCCTTTGCTTGCAAACTACAGTAAATAAGCTCGTCCCAGTGATCACATACTTGTTAAGAACTGCACTTCGGTTTTGCCTTGTAGGTTTACAGTCACTTCTTTTCCTCTTTCATAGATCTGTTTCAGTTTTTGTTAGTTTACTGAGTTGTATGTCTAACAGATTAAAAAGATCTTTTCTGAGCTTTTCCCTGCCTGAAAATTGTTAAGCCAAAATCCCCAGTTCATTTATCTCTGTGCTTGCCAAATAATTTCACATCTACCTCACTGCATACATTTTTGTTTCTTTGTTTTTCATTACCTTCTAGATCAGAAATATTCCCATTTCCTTTAATGTAACATACTGAACACCCATATTATGCTCCCTACAAAGCTGTTTGTACTGCTCCAGAATCTTTATATGTGTAAAGAGTAATTGTGATATAAAATAAATGTGGACTCATGAATTATGGGAGCACAGCATTACAGCATTACTTAATTTCTTTTGAGGTCTCGAGTACTTGATTTAAAGTCACACTCACCCAACTTGTTGAAAATATTGTTAATGTTAACCGTGAAACAGATGAAGCCCGTGGATAAGGACGTTCAGTGATGTCGGAGGATAAGGCCCAGTAGGTAGGGCAAGGGGTCGCCCCTAGTAAAAATGTTTTTAACTTCTGTTTTTCTTGTTTGATAAGCCATAAGTGAACAGGCCTGTTTTCCGTGCTCATTAATCGAATATGCTTGAATTGATATAAGGCCATGTCTCTATGGTAAAAATGCAGCACTTTTATGGCGATTTTATTCAATGTTAATTAACACAGCCTTGACTGAAAAATAATCGTAGTTATTGCTCCTGTTGGCTTATCCATTTTACCATCAATGTCAATTTGTTAATACTTTAAAAACTTTTGCTACATCCATTACATTAAAGGTTAGTAACAAAGGGACACTCTATATAAATAAATCTTAAACATTCCATATAGTGATTTAAGTTTTTTTTTTTTCAATTTGGGGGAGTAGTCATCACAAAAGAACAGCGTCAGTCTCAGCCTGGGAAATTATAGAACAACATGCCACCCGGAGATGTAAACGTTGGCACTAGATGATTGTCATAGTTGAAGTAATGCCATGACCCCATGTGCAAAAGTGGGAAAAAAGGGATTGTAGAAGGATGAAGTAAAAAAAAAATAAAAGATCAAAAGCAAGCTAATTCAGCTTTAATAAAAATGAAATGTGAAAAGTAACAATGGTTATAAAATGTGAATCTCAAGAGATTCACCAATAGAAATATAAAAGATTTGGTTAGATATAAGTATCTTGAAAACAATGTTTTGCCATTATGTACTTAAAAAAAGTGCTGCTCTTGAGTTTATATCAGTGGGGCACTATTCTGGGTTCACTTGGATCTACCAGTTCAGTCATTACAATTCCAAAATCACCAGGGATTATCACCAGCTGTAACAAAAGAATGGAAGCAGTGTTTGCCCACATGCAGTCTTTTATTATTAAACAAGTACCCAAATCCTTGAGATCTGAAACACTAATTTTATCTTATAAACATGCTTCTTGAATTGTTTTGCCTATGTCACAAATACCTCCGAAGAATCACTGGTTGGATCACTGGAGAACTATGTTCAGTTCCAGATAACCTAGACATTTTCTAATTCCACTAAGGAAAAAAGCAAGATGAAAAATTACCCCAAAGGCTAATGCACACCTTATTTTAGTAAAACTCAAAAACACTCAAACTCTAGACATTTTCCTTTGAAATAACATATCTATTTTCCTGCTTGTCTAATATTTGTTAATAGGAGAGGGGGACTAGTGAGTTGAGGCTGAGCAGACCTGCATACAAGGCAAATAATCAGGTAATATTAAGGCAATGTGACAAAATGTGGAGTTTATCATACTGAATTATACTGAACAGAATGAAAAAATATTTGAAAAACAATTAAAAATGTACAGATTATTAAAAGAAAAGTAATAGAATAAAAACATTATTGATATTGCATCTTAGTTATGCATAAGGCATCTCTGATTGGGTGACAGGATAAGTCCATGGGGTTTATTAGAAGGACTGAAGCAATCCACAGAGGAACTCAAACGTTGTGACAGCAAACAATAACTAAAGAGGAGCATTCTGATGCTATAAAACATCCAAACAATAAAACATCCAAACAAGAGTATATGTAATTCATTAGACTGGTACGTTTACTATTTCCAAGCCATATGTATCTGGAGCTAAATCAACAAGACCAGAGCAGCTATAAATTCTGTGTGTAAGGAAGAAGTCATGCAATTCAACAATCTGCAAAGGATGGAGCAATAAAAGAAATTAGCCAATATAAAAGGAGGTCCTGCAGTTCACATTGGAAGAGATTTTCTTCCAGTTAGTTGGAAGGGCTGAGCTGGAAGTTGCAGAAAGTAATTACAGAAGTAGTTGCAGCAAATCACGATTTATCAGTATTGTAGGTTACTAGAAGAAGTGACCTGGCTTGAAAATACAATGCTTCCTGCTTGCCATCTCCAGAAAATCTCAAGAAATGCATCACTGATATTTATGTCCTGAAGCAGGCCATGGCCTACAACTTGTCCGAATGGAAGCTAAGCATAGCCTGCAGTTGATTTTAGAAGGAAATTGAGTATCTTGGGAACTTAAATACTCCAGGCTGTTTAGTAATGTGCAAATTAAAATATATGGGCCTGTCAATCTACAGATTAAGAGTTTTAGATGTTTTCCTTTAAGTATTATAGGAGTGGCCTGTGACCAAGTAGGGAAGTACGTATTCAAGCTAATGTACATTCTTGCCTTTAGCTGTAGGGAGTTGTGTGGTTTATTAGACCTCCAGAATTACTTACTTGTGAGTTGTATGTTGAGGAAGAGAGAGTCCTCCAACCACAGTCCTCTGTATTTGATGTGATTTCCTTCTTTAATGAAGTAGCTACAAAATCTTTAAATGTCAGAAGTAGATAAATATCAAGACTTTGATTGTCCTGCTGAATTCTTGGAAAGCTCAGTACAAGCTCCTTGAATCTGTGTGCAATTACTTTCCTAGAATAACTGCACCCTCTTTCTGCCCTGCAGAGTGTGGAAGCCGAATCATTTCATCTAAGACAAGAGGGACGTGTGATAATTGTGATAATGATGAACATTAAGCAGTAAAACCGTAACAATCTGGCCAGGTAACAACCAGTTAGTATTAGCAGAAATGTTTTCATGTACAAGATTTCCATGCCAGCCTAAATGCGCTGGTTCTCTTTCTCCTGAATAAATCAGAGATTTTTAGATTTGAGAGCAAATTTATATTGGTTACTTTAAGTGTTAATAAAATCGGACCAGGTGTAGCATACCAGAAAAGTACTTTTGGTAGCAAACTGCAAAACTACAATAATTTACTGATTAAACATTTGGGCACATTTCAGATAACACCACACCAAATAACAACAAATCAAATCAAATGAAAATAAACATCATATAATAATATGACTTTTTAAAAGCTTAACATTTGGTACTCTGTGTTTTGTTAAACAGATATTTCCAGCAGCATGGAACTTCTGTAAATGGGGGGGGGGTGAGCTAAAAAAAATCTACCACATAATTAAGACATCATTACTCATTGCTCATTGAATCAGCAGTTTTGCTATCTTATTCTGTTTTCTTATTTTTTTTTTTATGCTGGTATAAATAGCAGTTTTGCAGATGGAATGTCACAATCCCAATCCTTAAATGTGCCAGCTGCCTTTTTGCCTTCCTGAACATTTCCTTCATTGTTTCACTCAAGTCAGTTGTAATCATTCCTATGTCAATTTATGCCCATTCCCTGTCATTGTGGCTAACATTATGATTTTATCATATGTACTCACCCTCATCCGTCCTGTATAATCACAAGCACGAGGCTCCTCCTTTCAGTTCTACCTTCCCTATAGCATCTATGGCATTAGGAGTTCATAATAACAGTCATTGGGAGTTAATAATAACACCATTGGGAGTTCATAATAACGGCATATTGAGTTCATTATAATGGCACTGGGAGTTTATAATAATGGCACTGGGAGTTCATAATAACAGCATTGGAAGTTCATAATATCCATTGGGAGTTTATAATAACGGAGACTGGGAACTTATAATAATGGCACTGGAAGTTTATAATAATGGCACTGGGAACTTATAATAATGGCACTGGGAGTTTATAATAATGGCACTGGTAGTTTATAATAATGGCACTGGGAGTTTATAATAACAGCATTGGAAGTTCATAATATCCATTGGGAGTTTATAATAACGGAGACTGGGAACTTATAATAATGGCACTGGGAGTTTATAATAATGGCACTGGGAACTTATAATAATGGCACTGGGAGCTTATAATAATGGCACTGGGAGTTTATAATAATGGCACTGGGAGTTTATAATAATGGCACTGGGAGTTTATAATAATGGCAATGGGAGTTTATAATAATGGCCACTGGGAGTTTATAATAATGGCACTGGGAGTTTATAATAATGGCACTGGGAGTTTATAATAATGGCACTGGGAACTTATAATAATGGCACTGGGAGTTTATACATGAATTGAGAGTTTATAATAACCACTACTTCCTTCTTTCTCCTATGCTACTTTTTTGTTTTTACTGTCCTTAGAATACATTCATCCTAGGTTAATTTGACCCTCCAGGATGAGTCTACTGTCTGCTGTGAGAGGCATCCATCCAGAAAAAGTCTACTGCCCTACTCTTTGTCCACTAAATTATTTCCTATTTCCACTACCATTAACCACAATTCTCTTCTCACATTTCCATACTGTCTTGACTTAGTTCTTCTGTCCATTCTTCTGGCTCTGTCACTGCTTGCTCTTGCCTTCTTTCATTTCCTACCCCTTTATGATTGATTACTACCTGTCCATTCTCCCATAGGGGGTTTATCTCATTCTACTGTCTCTCTTTCCATTTCCTCCCAATCTGCCTCTACAGCTCTATTATCCAGCCTTTGTCTAGTCCCTTCACTCTTTCAACTTCTCTGTCCCTCCTCTTCAATATAGCATACACATTCCAAAAACTGGTCATACCTCTGAATCATGCATTTAACTGTTAATGCTCTGTGATTATGTGTACAACACACCATGTGTAAAAGATTCTGAAATGTCTTGTGGAGAAACGTTTCTGAGATACATTGTGAATGTAGAGCTGAACTAGCAGTCTGTGTCATTACTGTACCTTGTAAAGGATTTTGAACTTAAATCACACAATGCAAAGCAGCAGACCAGTTAGAGGTGGACAGACAGTTTGTTAGCTGAAGCAAAGTCTTTCCTTTTCTTAAAGAAAAAATCATCTCCACTTTGTTTTATAACTTCTTTCCTTTTCCCATTACAGAATCTAACTTGTGTCTCTGTAGTTCCAGTGGACATTACTAACACTCTACAAGATCCTGCTTTTCAGGTTCTCTGACATAAAACTGAGATGCCACGGAAGATGCCTTTTGGACAGTTGCAAGTGAATAAGTCCTTTAAGAAAGGTCCCTGCTTTTTTAATTTCTCCAAGTCTTTTGGGTTTAATACCATGAAAGGAATGGGCCCCATTCCTAAGTCAAAGTACGATTAAAGTTCATGAAATTAGTATTGTTTCAATCTTTGATGTCACCCAAAAGTGCTCTTTGGAGCACCTGCAATGTGCCCAGTAATGACTCCTTCTGCAATTCATACAGAGCTAAATGTATTGGTAACATATCTAAATACGATTGTCTTTATTATAAGAGCCATTGCTCCTACTACTATTGGAACTGTCTGGGTATCTTTTTCCAAACAGGTCAAGGTTTCTTGATCTATATACTGTTTTTCACAAATCTGGTGCATCAATAAACACAAATTTTCATTTGAAGTGTCTGACAGTTTTTCTTGCGGAAGTATTTTTCATTCCTTTAATTTGTCTCTTAGTCATTTTGTATATCTTGTGTCTGGAAATTCTGGGCTTTTTGCATAATAGTAACAATACATAATTTCTTTCTTATCCTCAATAGTCCACTTTATTGTCTTTATGGCTCTTCTTTGGCCTATCAGTTTTTGTGATTTTTATGGACTGCTACTTCCTTTCGACAACAGGGGGAACCATCCTTCCCCTGGGCCTGGCCTGGCCCCATTGTAGGAATGTTTCGATATTTTGAAGATTCTACATTGTCATCATTTCCAGTCCTGGCACCAGTACGCCTACCAGGATTGGGCACTTTTTTATCCCGGGTCTTGTGCGCCCGGCTATCTTTTTTAGTTTTTAACCTGCTTCTGTCCATGATGTATGCTATATAAATATAGTCCATATATCAGTGTCACCTTGGTGAGATTTTGTATAAACAGGGTCCACCTCGTGTAGGTAGTCACCAAAACGTTTGGATGAATTCAATTTCATAACTACTACGGTCCATTGAGATAGCTGTGATGCAGTGTCAGGAAACATTGTTAGACAAGCAAATACAACTAAAATGTACTTTAACAGATGAATAACCTAAGCTGGAGCCAAACAATTCATATTGTCTTGTTAGCTGAAGACTGCAAAATATAAAGAATCATATATTCTGGAATAACACAAGAAACAAATGTTTTCTGCTGTTGAATGCAAGGTTTCCTTTTACTAGATCTTTTGGCTTCCCTTACAAAATTGTACCACCGAGCTAATAGAGTCGAGATTCAGATAATGGGTGGTAGTGACTTGCCATGGTGATATATCAAGAAGGAATAGATTGGAGGTTACTGCCTTAGTGAAAAGGTGACCAGTTTCATTAGCACAGAATGTCATGACCATCTTGACCAAGATGGTCATGACATTCTGTGCTAATGAAACAAGTGAACAGTAAACTGTGAATCAGAAGAAAAAAGATGGAAAGGGAATATATTAAGGTTTATACCCACTTCAGAAGAATATGCCTCGCTCCAACTACATTATAAGGTGTGAGAGAAGACAAAAGTGATTTAGCTGTTGCCATGTGCAGCACACTGTTCTTTTTGTGGCATGCGCAAATCAGTATGGTGCTACAAAATAGATACAGGTACAGAAATACTACCATAAGGTTGTAATATACTCCGACTAGATAGAACCAAAAAAATGCAGGTGGAGTTGTTGTTTTCCTACAGAAATGTATTAGCTCTCTCCATTTACTGTGATACAAAATCCACTTTCATCAGTGATGGACTTCTAAGCTCACTCCTCAAATTGAATACTTACAAATATCACATGGTAACAACATTTCTATCCTGGAAGAGATCATCGCTGGGATCTCAGCCAACATAAACCTTGAAACCATCTTGCTAAAAGAGATTAAAACAGACTAGCAGAATATAGACCTAGAAAACCCAACAAATTAAATTCAGCTATATGTCTTTTCTCAATTGATTAAGAATTCACCTAGAATTAACAAGGCCACCTCTAAAGAATCCATCCTAGACTGGATTTGAGTAACCAGACGGAACAATGTTGCCACAAGTGATACCCTACCCAATAGCCTAAGTTGCATAGGTTACATAATCAGACACTCCAAAGACCCACACAGTGTTCCCCACCAGAACACAGTCAGAAGCTTTGGCAACATCAGTGAAGAAGCTTTTACATTCATCCTACAGCAGGTGATCTGGGCTCCACATAAAACTCTTCCCCTTGATGAATCAGTGGACACATTATTTAAATCATTTCTAAATATCAAGGATGACGAGCACTATTAGGGACAATCAGAGTTAAAAGCAAACCAGCTCTTTGGTTAACTAAAAAAAATAAAGCAACTCATGCAACTCAGAGATAAAGCCTGGGAGTCATGACTACAAACCAGCTTTCAAACATCTGTGTAACAATATAGACAGTGAAGGAACCATAGCAAATGATGCATAAACCAGTAAAAAAAGCTTATTATTAGCAACACCCAAAAAGTCATCATCAAATAATCCTAATAACTTCTGGAATTCAACAAATACATTGCTCATGCCTGGAAAATCAACCCAACCCAGCCCATCCCTAATCAATAACTCCCAAAGCATTGCTTCATAGCTTAACTCACATTTTATAAATAAACAACCTTGCTCATACAAATCAAAAACAGCTACAAATCCAGTCATCCCACTCCAATCACTGAAGCCGCAACATACCTTCACACTCACTCCATTATCGATATCTACATTTAAAAATATCGATGTACCATTACGCCAACAACCGTTACCCTGACCAACTTTAATCTAAATACCTCTATCTCACTGCGGATAGTCTTGTATATCCTGTGTCAATTCTAATAAAATACTCTATCCAAGAAAAATATGTCCCCACCTTATGGAAAAAATCCTATATAATACCCGCCCTTAAACGCGGCTCAAACAAGTGAACTCACAAACTACAGACTGATCGCCATTCTCTCACCCTTAGCCAAAATCTTGGAAAGAAGTATTCACTCTCAACTTACTAAATGAATTACTTCTCATAAGCTCATCTCTCCATCATAGCATGGTTTCAGACCCAGTCACAGTACAACCTCTACCTTTCTAAGGATCACTAAATAAATTACTTCTCATAAGCTCATCTCTCCCTCATAGCATGGCTTCAGACCCAGTCACAGTACAACCACTACTTTTCTGAGGATCACTAAGTAAATTACTTCTCATAAGCACATCTCTCCCTCATAGCATGGTTTCAGGCCCAGTCACAGTGCAACCACTACTTTTCTAAGGATCACTAAATAAATCACTTCTCATAAGCTCATCTCTCCCTCATAGCATGGTTTCAGACCCATTGACAGTACATAACCTCATCTCTCCCTCATAGCATGGTTTCAGGCCCAGTCACAATGCAACCACTACTTTTCTAAGGATCACTAAATAAATTACTTCTCATAAGCTCATCTCTTCCTCATAGCATGGTTTCAGACCCAATCACAGTACATAAGCTCATCTCTCCCTCATAGTATGGTTTCAGCCCCAATCACAGTACAACCACTACTTTTCTAAGGATCAAAGATGTAATAAATCACAGTAGAAATTCAGGTCTTCTAACCTCTGCCGTATTTCTGAAGCTATCCAAGGCATTCAACACATTCATCCATCTACCCATCCATTCACAAAACATTTTCCCATTAGACACAGTCATTCATCAAATACTTCTTAACTAAACTCTCTTTCCATGGGTGATCACTTTCTTTATTTAACTGGTTTATTAGTTACCTCATTAACAGGTCTGAAGCACTGAAATGGCAAGATGATTTCTCCTCTTTCCTTCCTATATCTATTGGCGTCCCCCAAAGTTCAATCCCAAGACCACTACTGTATAACCTATTTATCAACAATCTAACACAGCAACTAGTAAGGCCACACTAGTACAAAATGCTAATGGTGCTGCTAGGACACTGCCCATGCTCCAAACTCTCACCAAGAAATCCTTCTCCACTACAGAAGCTTGGCTTGACAAGTCACAACTCCTCCTGAATAAAAACTAAACTATGACTGTTCATACACACCTCTCTCATCCTATAAAATTGCCTTCAATATACTGTCATCCAAGTCCAATATAAAACTAGCATCCCACACCAAACTACTGTCATTATAGACAACCAACTGAAATTTGTTCTCCACATTCAGTAATCCATAAAGAAGTTACACCAAAAGCTAGGCTGCCTATATAGAGTAAAACTCTACTTTACTGATTATAATTGACAAAATATAGCCATTTTGTTTCTACTCTACACCCTATTATGTGCCTCTCCATTCTCAACTCCTGTCTAGCAGCCAAGCTAGAACAAGGCTACAGTAAGGTAGCTAAATTTGCAACTAGCCAGCAATAGAGATCACATCACTACCTCTCTTTGAAACAATTAATCTGACTTGAATTAAATTAATCTCTGTTGTACTCACAGTTAATTACAGCCTTCAAACTACTATATGAGCCTGAAAAATTACCATCTCTTCACTCCATCATCTAACCTTACACTACAAAGAGATCTCTATGCTCCAAAGACAGATCATTACTTTCCATAACGAAACTTAATAATGCAGGATACTCCCTGTATTCACACCAAATTGCTAATAGCTAGAACACCGCCCCACTCCACTTAAGGACAGTTTGCAGCCTGAAAGGCTTTAAATGTCAGCTGAAGTAACACTTGATAGATAAATGACTGAGCACCTGCACCACCCCTGGCAAAACTGGAACTAATACAGCTATATGAATTTGTGACGTAGCTCTCTGTTGCACAAAACATAATGTAGTATTATCACAACTATATACTTCTCTACCATGTCATGTCCTTTATCTTCCTTGTGTCTCCTCCCCTCCCTCTTGTCTTTGGGCTGCTCTCTTTATCTTTTCTTCCTAAGTCTCAGATTTTGAACAAATATTCATGGTAACAAAAGGCACATAAAACCTGACAATCTATGCATACTAATGATATTGCACTGCGTATTCCAGTATTTAAACTATATACATACACACATATATATATATATATATATATATATATATATATATATATATATATATATATATGTGTGTGTGTGTGTGTGTGTGTGCACTCATATATAACCCATGTAACTGCTATTGTTAATCAGTCTGTAAATGATGTAACTGATGTCAGGGATCTCTAAATAATGCAACTGTGCCTCATGAATGAAACTGACTCCAACTCATGAAACAATGCAAACTATGTCCAAAATGTCTGTATGATGGAGCTTTCTCCCAGGCCTACGCTGGAAAAAGGGTACTTGCTCAGTTAGACTTTCCTGGCTAACAAATGCCAATAAATAAATGAATGCAGACCTAGTTTCCTCCTTTATGGCATTTATTAACTGTTGCTATAAACTTGGAAGTAGAATTTTTGAGAGACACTAGTTCAGTTGTAATGTTCACTTCCAGACTGAGATAGCTTCCCTGTATAGTTGGGAGGAACTGGTTTCCTTTGATTGCTTATATACCACATTACTTTAATGTAGTCTCCCCCTATCTGAAGATATACTGGCTTAAATTGTGAAGAAAAGCAGGTTGCTTGATGGGAAGAGATGTTTTCTTTTCAGACCAGATTGAATAACAGTTTAAAGTGGGCCACGCTAATGCAAAGTTTGTGGTTAGATATTAGACATAAAGCGATAGGAAAATCACTTTTTTTCTAGACCATAACTACCATATGTGTCCACTGTATGAATATGTTACATATGTAATGACACATATGGAGTTATCGTGTGCAGTAGTCTGTGCAATGGTCCTATACATTTCTGAGTCTTTGTCATAAGAATTGCATGAAGGTTCAAGGGGAGTGCAGGAGCACGTGTTCGAACATAAAAGGAGTTTCATTTAGATGCAGTGTTCTACCCTTCATAATACATGAAAATAAAATACAATTTTGTAATTATTACAGATCTAGAACTGACCTTGAAATCATCGGAATAAGTATATTTTGGAGTAAAAGATTTAAATCTTTTGCATGCAAAAGTGAGCACTGTGTATTCTACTGGTGGACTGATTTTGGTCCAGTGAAGCCACAGTGTCTTTGATCTCTGACATTTTAAACTATAGTTTCTTGTACTGTATTAAAATATTCTATAACAAACATTTTATAAGAAAAAAAAAGACTGACAGATAATGAATTAGATATGGCAGGTGTCTAAATTGCTGAAGCATCAATGGAGAAATTTTGGGCTTGTCCACTGTTAAAACCTCCCTGGATTCAATATGATTTCAGAGGACACCATTACAGGTATGCATAAAGGTGCTTGTAAGGTCTTACCAACAACCTAAGTTAGGTGAGGAGAACTTTGCTTGTTTGATAACAGGTGTATGTTTCACTTTTGGAAGTAATCTGAATATTTCTATGTTCTTAAATTATATAGTACTGGAAATGGGGACTGCTTCCTTAATATATTTGTTGTAATCTTCATGTTTCATATATGCAGAGTTTTTCTGTCACCTGTTAACCATATTTGAAAACAAAAGCTTAAAAATGTAAAACATTTGTAATACAGTTATGTCTGTTATAGAAACTATTATAGCCACCAACATCATATTGTTATATTTTTAATGATCTCTCAAAGAAATTCAACACAACGTTGATGGAGCCTTTACCATCACACTAACAGTTCTGCAGAACGTCTTGAAGTGAAAGCAAAATGACAAGAATGCAGTAGAATCCCAGTAAGCCTGGCTGCGTGTTAATGACTCCTCCACAGAGCAAGGTGTTATAGAATGCTGGCACAAAGCCAGCACAGGTCTACCAAGAGGTATGAGTTACAGCTGATGAAAATTGTCCAGGACAGATGGGTAAACCCAGGTATGATGATTTACTGTTGCAGTGACCCAGCTTGAAGAAGACAAGTCCAGAATATTCAAGTCTGTGCGGGATAACTGGCTTCAATGGGTGGATGAGAGCTTAAAAGTATAACTAGGCAGAGTCCTTTGGAGGACAAAACTTATTGCTTGGAAATTCTGTTACTTGAAAATGAAGTTTCTGTCATTAAATCTTCCATGGAGACCAAAGTCAAAAGATTATAGCCAGTACCTGTGTGCAGAATGTAATACAAGATGGCTAGACAAGCACCTTTACATCTATGGGACTATCCATGAACATATTGTAAAACGCTGCACATCAGTCATTTTGATTTTATAAGTCTATCCATGAAGAGTGTGTTTAAAAACTTGTGGTTGCATTTATGCAATGGCTGTATACCTGATTGTTGTAAGTATTTTGTAAGTGACATGCTGAGCTGTTCCTTTATAAATACATCAGGACAGGTGTGATTTGCTCATTCCAGGCCAAGGTGTTGGCCTGAAGGATGAACGTGGAGGTCCCATGTGGATGTCATGAGTGATAATTGAACACACTCATGCACTCACGTTTCACATGGAAGGAGCAGATGCATTATCTTTTAAAGAAGGCTGCAGTCCAAGGTGATCAGTGACACAATCCTGAAAAAGGGAGTATAAGTATAGAAAGATACAGCCATGATGATGAACTTTGACAGAATGAGTAAACCAATACAGAAGTCACAAGAGTCGATAGTGCAAGGCTGTGATTTCTTTCTCAGTACCAGAACATCTGCATAGTTTTAAAACACTGTCCACAATAAATTACTTCTTATTCAGAACTACGTGTCTGAATAGGCAGTGATGTCAAATAGAGAGAGACATTTTATTCTGATGGTTACAATTATGCCTTTGAAATGGAAATGGGGGATAATGTGATATGTTAACCCTTGTTATTAAGTATACTGCCAGTACAGGTCATCCAAAAGAGCAAGCCAGACCCCAGTATATAACACACGGGTGCAAAAATGTAGTGCTTTAATGATAAGGAAAATCTACACAACATACACAGCCTCCTTGTGGGTTTTTTCTGAACACAGAATAGCTGTGTGTGTTAAATCACACCTCCAGTCAGTCAGTCAGTCGATAAGGTCTTAAGCTGTGTCACTTCATAATAAACATTATCTAAAAGTAAGCTACAGAACATGTGCCTACATCATTCATGTATCAATTGACTTATTTCATGCTTATGCCATATGCTGCACCAAACCATTATATACCCACATTTGCTCACAAAGCCCAATAAGCGCAGGAGGTAAGATAAGTACATGGTGCAGGTTACATCATGAATATTTTCTGAGTTTCCTCACTGCCCCATCACAGGCCTGTTTTGGTGCATTTCAACACTCACTTATGGTTAGTTAAAAAAGAAGAAAACACACAAACCACACATATTATTCCCATTACAGTTTCAAAGGGTATCAGGCATTCCCAAAGTAAAACAAAGCATCTGAATGTAAGTAATAAAAATGTTGATGGGAATTGCAAGACCAAATAAGACAGCTGCAGTTTTATTAGGAAGAACATAAAGTAGAGGGATGATATGTAATATTATATAAGTACGTAGCTACAAAATACCTCTTTGGTTCATTTTTCCAAATTACTTTGTTAAATTACAAAAAATACAGATTTCATTCATTCATTCATTCATTCATTCATTCATTCATTCATTCGTTCATTCATTCATTCATACGTTCATTCATTCATTCATTCATTCATTCGTTCGTTCATTCATTCATTCATTCATTCATTCATTCATTCATTCATTCGTTCATTCATTCATTCATTCATTCATTCAAGAAGCCAAGACTTGAGAATACTGCTATTACTTAAAGGCAGGAAGTAGGGAGCAAATATTATTTATCTGTGTAAGTAACACAGTATTAATTTACTAAACTGTACCAAAGAGCTTTGCTAAAACTAAAGCAAATGGTTCCTTGCTACAGGGACAAAAATATCTCTCTGTCATTCATTTATGCAGCTACAAGGGCAACCGTGGCTGCTTAAATGAACACACGTACTTAGTATCATAGCTATATACAAGACTAACAACCACTGGGGCCTTTATAAGCCTAGCCATACAACCCAAATGCATCTCGCGGGATATTTTCACTTCGAGGTGTATGTTTGTTAGGGCATGATCTCACTACTGTCTCTGTCCATCGGAGGCAGATGTGTCAGACCAGGGGTGACTTTCCCATATCCCATCCACTGGTCCAGATTGCGCTTGAATAGAGTTAGGGAAGGGCTCTGCTTCACATGGACAGGGACTTTCTGAAATACATACCTGTCCTAAAACATGTCCTATTTAAATTTCCAGCAAAGTTTACATCCTTATATCTAGTAGTTCTGATGCTGTTCATTTTGCAGATAGGCAAAAGGTCCATCGTGGCAAATTCCAAGGATATCTTGTATGCCAGGCATAAAGTTACTCTCAACAGTCAGTAGAAAACAGATTATAACAAGGGGATCTGCATAGTGCAGTGTGCTTATGCCCTGCATCCTTTTTCTGTGGAAGTTGCAGTTGTTGCATGTGACTGGTCAGGTGCATACTGAAAGGAGTGTTATACTCACTGATGGGTCTGATGAGGCCTCACTAAATGGTGTGATGATCCCTCGGAGCCTAGACGACACGCCTTTATTCATATGTTGAGTGACGTAGAATGATTTTCCTGCTTCCTAAGACACACGTTGGTTGAAAGCCAAGTTACTATCTACCAAACCTCTCAGCCTTGTAGTACAAGAAATCTGGACAAAGCCAACATTAATGGGGGACAAAGGCCCAAAAATAGGGACACATTTTAAATATTGCTTATATAGTCTTAGAAAGTTGCTAGAATAAAAAGGTTTTGTGTTACCATGCATTTTCTGAATGATATGAAGAAGTGAAACTTAAATGTTATTATTTAGTGAATTCAGTCCTCACTGATTTCCCAGAAAACTACATGTTTTATGAGGAACAGACCAAAAATATAAGCAAAAATCTGGACATTTCTGAAAATGTATACAGCTGAGAGCTGTCCCCAAATCCCTAACTACTGTACCTACTTTTAGGGGAGTTTTATTGATGAGGTTGTTTCCCAGAGTGGCCAGTTTCCCAAAAGGTAATATTATACATTTATTGGCACTGAGTTTTAGGCTGTGGCTTTGGCACCAGTCATTTTCATTTGTCTGTGTTAGACCTTCCTGTAAACATTAGTGATTTGCGATGGTTTCTGTTATTGCTCCCAGCTTGTAATCTTCTCCAGACTTGACACTGATCTTGACTTCTGAAAAGTGGATGCCAAAGAGAAGCAGACTAGACTGGCAGACTCCACTGGTGGTGGGCTTCTTTGTGCAGGTGGTCTCTCCAATTCTAACTTCCTGAATCCTGTCTTTGAGCTAGCTGGCTATCTATTAAGTTACATAGGGGTTAATTTCTAATTCAATGATCTTGTTTACAATGCTTGAGTGCAGCATTGTATCAATGCCTTAGCTAGGTTAAGGAAGGCAGTATGCACCATTTTGCCCTCATCCTTTGCCTTGTTAACATTCGTGAAGTAGCCCACCAGGTTCAATAGGCATGACCTGGCTTTGACAAAACCAGTTTGAGTTGCGTCCAGGTTATGAAAGGTTCCTATGTCATTGTTTATCATTTCCATAGCTTTGCAAATCAGACTAGTCAGACTAATGGGTCTGTAGTTCCTGGGATCCACTGATGGTCCACCTTTGTGCAGAGGAATGACAGCTGCAGTCTTCTGTTCACATGGCACAAAGCCTGTACAGAAGCTTTAGTTGAATAGTGACACAATGGCCCAGACGGGTCTTTTTTTGGACTATTTATGAGGCATTCTGAGATATTACTGGGGACCAATGAAGCTGTATTCTTGGTAGTGACACCAATGGCCCAGACAGGTCATACTTCGGACTATTTATAGGGCCCAATGAAGCTGTATTATTGTAGTGACACCAATGGCCCAGAGAGGTCATATTTCAGACTATTTATGAGGCATTCTGGGATATTACTGGGGCCCAATGAAGCTGTATTCTTGGCCTTAGACAGTGCATCTAAGACCTACTCCATACTGATAGCTGGAAGGATTATGTTAGATGGGATTTCCTAGAGGGCAGCTGGTGGTGAGAGTGGGGTAAATTTGGAGATGAATTAGTTAGCCAAAAGATTGGCTATGTCTTCCAGTTCTGTGAATGTGGCTGGATTTACCAGTAGTTCCTCATTATGTTGTGTTCTGCATTTGAGCTTTTGGACATAGCTGAAGACAGCATTACATTTGTCCTTGGCCTGACAGGTTATTGTTGTCTCAAATTTACTTTTGTTGGACTTAATTAGTTCTCTTAGTAGTCTATTCAGTTTGATGAGCGAGATTTTATCATTTCTGGCATTACAGTTCCTAATTTTAGCAATGCATTTTTTGTTTTGTAGTACAGCATGTTTAATTTTGGATTCCACCACGGTGGTTTGTTTTTTAAGTTAGTTTTCGGCTTACTTCTGGTAGGCACAGCAGCCTCCATACCATCATTAACATGGTTTTAAATAGCTTCTGTGAATAATTCTGCATAGGTTGCTGTGTTTTTGGGTTTGGAGGGGCTTGAAATTTTGACAGGTTATCAGTTAATAAGGCTAGCTTCCCTTGGAGTAGTTCTTAACTGCAACTGGGTTTATTGGAGTTACAGAACTGATTTTTATTTCAAATTAGGTTGCTTTGTGGTTTGACCTTACCAAAGAGGACATGACATTTGGGGATGGGCAGTAATGCAGCATTCTCCCCTGTTTGTGAGCACCAGATCCAATATGTTGTGCCTCTGGTAGGTGTATACACTATCTGGTCCAGGGTGTTTTTATGTTTACAATGTTTAGGAATCTCTGTGCCTGCAAATTTAGGGTCATGTTGGATTCCCAATTTTTGCAGGGATAATTAAAGCCCTCCATGAGACTGGTATTTGGTTGAATGGTGAGTGTCTCTAATGTGTCTAAGTATGAGCTATGGGTTTCATAGGACAGAGGAAATGACCTGTACTTTGTCAAGATATGGTATGGGATTTTGTCCATGGTAATTTGGACATGGAGGAATTACACTGACCCATGTTAACCAAATAAACCACAACCTTAATGCGTCTATGGGACAAAGCCTGGAAACACTACCAGAAACATAAAACTCCCTCCTCCCGAAATGAATTTAAGGTACTTCGTAACAAACTCAAAAAACTTGTCATATCCAACCACAAATCCTATTTCTCTGTACTCCAAAATAACCAAAAGACAAACCCTCCAAAATTCTGGAAGGGTATCACCACCCTCCTCAGCCCTGCCAAAAAAGACAGTCCTTGCTCTGATCCAAATGCCTCTGACTTGGCCTTAGCCACCCAATTGAATTCCTTCTTTATTGACACCATAGCCAACCTAACAGCATCTTTCACCAACAATGCTTCATCTTCACCCCTCCTATCCCTTCCTCCACCATCACAACCAGCTCTCTCCCCCTCCCTTCACCATCAAATCCATGTGTACATCTACCATAAAATCTCGTTACGAGCTTGAAACCTCGCTCGAATGGCGCTGAGACATACCTTCCTAGTTTCTAACAACAGCTGCTGAAGCCAGCGCTCTCCCTGTCTCCATCCTAATAAACTGGTCAGTCCAAGAAAGCTGTGTTCCCCAACTCTGGAAAAAGGCCTTTATCTTACCACTTCATAAAGGGGACAACAATAATAATATTCCCAATTTTAGTCCTATTGTCATCTTATCCCCATTTCAAAAATACTAGAAAAATGCACTTCTACCTTACCTCATAGATAACCAACTACTCACCCCCACACAGCATGGGTTCAGACCTGGCCACAGTACTACCACCGCTCTCCTCTCCTCTCCTTCCTCAAAACCATCAATAAAGCTCATGATTTTGGCTATCTAGTGTCTACCCTCCTTCTGGATTTATCCAAGGCTTTCAACACTATCTCTCATAACCTTCTATTATCCAAACTCTCCAATCTTAATCTATCCATCTCTTCTACTAACTGGTTCACTAGCTAAGTCTCCGACATACAGCAAGCTGTCAAATGGAAAAAAGCTACTTCCTCCTTTCTTACCACTCCTACAGATGTACCCCAAGGTTCAATATTAGGTCCCTTACTGAACATCTTTATAAATGACTTCCATTTGTCTAGCCCCAAGGCTAATTTTATCCAATAAAGTCATCTGTTCTGCCACCTCCATCTCCTCTCTCTTAAAAGGAACCCAAGAGGCCTTCTCTTCCACTGAGCACTGGATGTTAGATACCCATCTTGCACTCAACACATCAAAAATTAAACTTATGATATTTACTCCATCTAAAAACACCATTATAGACAAGAACTCTTTTAGTATTACTAGCCAAAACAATACCTCTGTCAAGATAGTATCCTATACCAAACTCTTAGGTGTCCTCATCGGTGAGAACTATAAGTTTGATATCCACCTACAAATGAATATAAAAAAAAACACCATAAACTCGCTATGCTTTAACGCCACAGTCACTGTTTCACTCCCTCTACTAAGTTTGTTCTCTACTACATACCTCATTCCTACAATCTTCTCTAAAGATTAAACTCTCTTCCTGTTACAATAAAATCTCCAGGTTTGCTACTAGTTACATATCCCCCACCCACAATTGCAATGCCCTTTACAAACTAAATTGGCTAGAGCTCCCCAATTATCTTACCTCTATCAAACTCACTCATGCCCACAAATATCTTCCATCCATCTCTCTGCTCCTCTCTAGCCTTTTTCACTCAAAATGCATCTACCTGATAGACTCCTGAGATCCAGTAACCAAAATCTGATGGAACTACACAAACCTGCTCGTCCAGCAGGGAAACAACTACTACCCTTTTCTGTAGCACGACTCTGGCGCTCCTTGCCAGCTCTCATCCGCACCACTAATAACCACTCTACCTTTAAAACCTTACTTCATTCCCAACTCGTATCCTTCAGGGAATGATGCTGCTCTCATTCTACATAACTACCCTCTACACTATATCCTGCTTCAGACTCCATTCTACATAACTACCCTCTACACAATATCCTGCTTCAGACTCCATTCTACATAACTACCCTCTACACTATATCCTGCTTCAGACTCCATTCTACATAACTACCCTCTACACTATATCCTGCTTCAGACTCCATTCTACATAACTACCCTCTACACTATATCCTGCTTCAGACTCCATTCTACATAACTGCCCTCTACACTATATCCTGCTTCAGACTCCATTCTACATAACTACCCTCTACACTATATCCTGCTTCAGACTCCATTCTACATAACTACCCTCTACACTATATCCTGCTTCAGACTCCATTCTACATAACTACCCTCTACACTATATCCTGCTTCAGACTCCATTCTACATAACTACCCTCTACACTATATCCTGCTTCAGACTCCATTCTACATAACTACCCTCTACACTATATCCTGCTTCAGACTCCATTCTACATAACTACCCTCTACACTATATCCTGCTTCAGACTCCATTCTACATAACTACCCTCTACACTATATCCTGCTTCAGACTCCATTCTACATAACTACCCTCTACACTATATCCTGCTTCAGACTCCATTCTACATAACTACCCTCTACACTATATCCTGCTTCAGACTCCATTCTACATAACTACCCTCTACACTATATCCTGCTTCAGACTCCATTCTACATAACTACCCTCTACACTATATCCTGCTTCAGACTCCATTCTACATAACTACCCTCTACACTATATCCTGCTTCAGACTCCATTCTACATAACTACCCTCTACACTATATCCTGCTTGCAACTCCATTCTACATAACTACCCTCTACACTATATCCTGCTTCAGACTCCATTCTACATAACTACCCTCTACACTATATCCTGCTTCAGACTCCATTCTACATAACTACCCTCTACACTATATCCTGCTTCAGACTCCATTCTACATAACTACCCTCTACACTATATCCTGCTTCAGACTCCATTCTACATAACTACCCTCTACACTATATCCTGCTTCAGACTCCATTCTACATAACTACCCTCTACACTATATCCTGCTTCAGACTCCATTCTACATAACTACCCTCTACACTATATCCTGCTTCAGACTCCATTCTACATAACTACCCTCTACACTATATCCTGCTTCAGACTCCATTCTACATAACTACCCTCTACACTATATCCTGCTTCAGACTCCATTCTACATAACTACCCTCTACACTATATCCTGCTTCAGACTCCATTCTACATAACTACCCTCTACACTATATCCTGCTTCAGACTCCATTCTACATAACTACCCTCTACACTATATCCTGCTTCAGACTCCATTCTACATAACTACCCTCTACACTATATCCTGCTTCAGACTCCATTCTACATAACTACCCTCTACACTATATCCTGCTTCAGACTCCATTCTACATAACTACCCTCTACACTATATCCTGCTTCAGACTCCATTCTACATAACTACCCTCTACACTATATCCTGCTTCAGACTCCATTCTACATAACTACCCTCTACACTATATCCTGCTTCAGACTCCATTCTACATAACTACCCTCTACACTATATCCTGCTTCAGACTCCATTCTACATAACTACCCTCTACACTATATCCTGCTTCAGACTCCATTCTACATAACTACCCTCTACACTATATCCTGCTTCAGACTCCATTCTACATAACTACCCTCTACACTATATCCTGCTTCAGACTCCATTCTACATAACTACCCTCTACACTATATCCTGCTTCAGACTCCATTCTACATAACTACCCTCTACACTATATCCTGCTTCAGACTCCATTCTACATAACTACCCTCTACACTATATCCTGCTTCAGACTCCATTCTACATAACTACCCTCTACACTATATCCTGCTTCAGACTCCATTCTACATAACTACCCTCTACACTATATCCTGCTTCAGACTCCATTCTACATAACTACCCTCTACACTATATCCTGCTTCAGACTCCATTCTACATAACTACCCTCTACACTATATCCTGCTTCAGACTCCATTCTACATAACTACCCTCTACACTATATCCTGCTTCAGACTCCATTCTACATAACTACCCTCTACACTATATCCTGCTTCAGACTCCATTCTACATAACTACCCTCTACACTATATCCTGCTTCAGACTCCATTCTACATAACTACCCTCTACACTATATCCTGCTTCAGACTCCATTCTACATAACTACCCTCTACACTATATCCTGCTTCAGACTCCATTCTACATAACTACCCTCTACACTATATCCTGCTTCAGACTCCATTCTACATAACTACCCTCTACACTATATCCTGCTTCAGACTCCATTCTACATAACTACCCTCTACACTATATCCTGCTTCAGACTCCATTCTACATAACTACCCTCTACACTATATCCTGCTTCAGACTCCATTCTACATAACTGCCCTCTACACTATATCCTGCTTCAGACTCCATTCTACATAACTGCCCTCTACACTATATCCTGCTTCAGACTCCATTCTACATAACTACCCTCTACACTATATCCTGCTTCAGACTCCATTCTACATAACTGCCCTCTACACTATATCCTGCTTCAGACTCCATTCTACATAACTACCCTCTACACTATATCCTGCTTCAGACTCCATTCTACATAACTACCCTCTACACTATATCCTGCTTCAGACTCCATTCTACATAACTACCCTCTACACTATATCCTGCTTCAGACTCCATTCTACATAACTGCCCTCTACACTATATCCTGCTTCAGACTCCATTCTACATAACTACCCTCTACACTATATCCTGCTTCAGACTCCATTCTACATAACTACCCTCTACACTATCCTTC